>NC_086445.1:950507290-950734790 GCF_028390025.1 Pseudophryne corroboree | reverse complement strand
GTGAGGCTCTATACCCTTCCACGTAGGTTTTCTTTCTAGTGTATGGTCTATCCTTCACAGGCAAGTGCTTTCTGTATGCAGCATAGGAACATAAATACACATTGAGATGCTAAATAAATAATAAGATGTTGATCAAGACTGGAAACTTTGCGCTCAGAACATTGTGTCCTAACGCACAGAAGCTACATAGGAAAAGCATTTACTGTTACCACTGTGCGTAGCGCAGCTTGATAACACATAAATTCATCTGTGAACATCTTCCTTACAGAGTTTGCTGAAGTGCATAACACAATGTTATTATGTTGTATATTTCATGTTTATCGGCCATTTTCACAAAATATACGCAGAATGTCAATATACTGTATAGGATTATTTAGCAAATTGGGGCAAGCGGAGTGCTGTGTCAATTGAGCGATTTAGTGCTTGTGATTTGCAGTCTCCACTTGTGACTTTTGTTCAGAGCTTATCACGTTAATTGGTGTGCCCCCACCCCCCAAAAATATTTTAAAGAGCAATGATTTTACTAGCCGTGTCTTGCTAATACAAGCATTGCCCTTTTATATATCTGGCATAATGCGTTCAGAGGCACCAGGTTGCTTTGTAAATCAACCCCATAGGCACCAACACTTTAAAGGCAAACATGGGACTGGTGTCTTGTGATAAACATGCAACCTGGAAATACACAATTTGGAGAAAATGTAGCATAAATTCTAGAGCATCACGCTATGTAGCAGAACAGGCTGTTTCTCTGAGGTACAAAGGTCCAGAAACACAATCTTTATGTGCAGCTCTTTCTTTGCCAGTCCTGCGAAGGGGTTGGGGCTATTTTGCCAGTGGCCGGGATCCCGGCGTTTAGCATCTCAATGCCGGGATCCCGGTCGCAGAATGCCGGCAGGGAGGCAAGTGCAATGAAGCCCCTTGCAGGCTCAGTGGTGGGCTACACTTGCCACAGGTTTTATTACCACTCTATGGGTGTCGTGGACACCCATGAGTGGGAATAGTCCCTGTTAGTCGGCATGCCGACTGCTGGGATTTTCAGGAGGTAGGATGGAGGTGTTGGTATTGTGACCGGTGGTCTCCTGACCGACGGTCACATAACTACATCCCCATTGAAGCTTAGGGAGCGGGCAGGCACAGGGTGCTCAGGAGCCCCGTTGCGCAACTGCTCGATACCCGCTGAGGCCAAAATGTATTAAGCCTTAACAAGTGATAAAGTGGAGACAGATAAAGAGTGATAACTGACCAACTAATCAGCTCCTGTCATTTTTTAAAACACAGCCTGCTGCATGGCAGTTAGGAAGCTGATTGGTTGGTCATTTATCACTCTTTATCCATCTCCACTTAACTCTCTTGTTACCGCTTAATACATTTGGGCCTGAATTTATAATTTTGGAATAGAGGGCCTTATTCAGAGATGGACGCAATGCAGATGTTCTACGCAACTGAGTGATTTTCGGCAGACTATGTGCATACGTCATGGTGCTGCTGCACTGCCACTAACAATGAGAATTTCATCACAGAGTGATTGGCAGGAAGTGACTGTGGGAGGAAACAGGAAAAACACAGGTATGTTATGGACATTTTTGGGGCGTGTATCCGCCGTCAGCTGCAAGCTCTTACGTGCAGAAACATGGCGCCTGCATCACTACTGCCGTGTCCAGTCTGTGTATCCAGCTCGATGTTCTTTGTTCTTGTGTATGAGCTGTGAATGTGTACATAGTTGCGAATGAGTGGCTATAGCTCCGGGGGGCATCTCTTCATTTGTGGGTGGGAGCGTCACTTGCTGATATCACCAGTTGTGAATCTGAGAACGTTGCATTTGCAATTTGCATTAGCGTCCATCTCTGAATAAGACCAAGAGCTGGGAAGACAACTGTCAAGTCATTCTACTATGTGGTGTGGTTTGGGTAATATACAATAGGATATGTAAAAGCATACTGTAGTTGCTGAAATGAGGGCTGTCCCTTCTGGGAGGAGTCAGCAAAGTGAGAGGGTGTGGTTCCACAATTGCCTCATCATGGTACTGCAAATCCTGGCATTGTACAGCAGTAGGCGGGGTCACAATAACTTGATTCAGTGCATATGGCATCATCCCATACCTCCCAACTTTGACTCGGTTTGAAGAGGGATATACGTGCTCCCAAAAAGGGGGCATGGCCTATGAAAAGGGGGTGTGGCTTCACGGAGGACCTGCGATCGCGAGCCACGCCCCCATTTTCGTCACTTAGGGGGCATGCCCAGTGCTGTGTGAGCCGCTGCATGCCCCCTCTCCCTCTGACTCCAGAGAATAGATGCTGTGTGCATGCGCACAGCGTCTATTCACCACTGCTCTGCTAAGCAGGGCAGCGATAGACAGAGCCTCCCAACTGCCCCCCCCCCACCGCGAGACACTGTGGCCTGCAGGTGGGACAGCGGGACAGTCCCCAAAAAACGGGACTGTCCCGCGAAAATCGGAACAGTTGGGAGGTATTTCATCCAGGTGCAGTATATAGTCCATATCACACGGAAAATTGCATCGTGTGTATGCAGTTTAACAGTATGGAGATCTTTTATTGATGCTCACACTATAACCTGTTCATCATTAAATGTACAGGCCTTATTAACCCATTCTGTTACTTAAGAATGGTAATTTTAACATTATTGGGTTTCCTGGAAGCCAGTTACTTCTTACCTGACCGAACAGCTTTTTTTTTTTTTAAACAAAATATGTTTAATCTCAGTCTTTCCAGAGTTGTCCTTGCAGTGATCATCAGGGAATTTATTAACTCAAGCCAGTTGATATTGTTAGGAGAACTAAACTAATTCACAAGACTTCTGCTTCTACCAAATTATCATTTATATCACCATTAAGAAATGCTGGTTGTTGATGGTACTGTAGGTATCCCAAATTTCTGCCTTTTTTAAGCCATACTGTGTAAGGATGCACAATAGTCATTCTAAATTAAAAAGTGCAGCTTATATTACTTTTGAAAACAAAGATTATTTATTTTTCAGTTGCCAGTGTCCCTTCTTAAGCCTCAAAAAGAAGTCTAGGGTTATTCCTGCCACACCTGCAACACGTCAGACGTCCTTGGCCAAAGTAAATTATTTCCTGGCCTTATATTAATGAGACACAGTTTGATGGTGCATTCAAGATATTTATGGAAATAGTTCTACATGCAACCATTAGGAAAAGAAGATGTTGCCGATATAAACTAATCCAACATTTTCTTTCATTTTTTGAACTACACCAGAAAAATAAGGCAGAATCTCATTGGCTGCTTTGTCCAACATTTCCTATTCTACATGTAGAACTATTCTCATGTTTCCAATAATTGATTAACATGAGAGTTACCAGTGCCCAGGAAGAAAGGTAATGGAATGTGTATGCTTGCCTACTGGGTTACAGAAATGTGTAGTTATAATGCAGAATGGTTATGTTATGCATCAATAGTCAATCAATATATCCCCAAACATGCCGCATTACACCTGCTGCACCATTTCTCCTACTCATGGCCTACAATATATAATTAAACAATTTCATGGAAATTGTGAACATAAAATTCATTGTTCAGTCTCGTATTCTCTGTGGGACAGTTCAGATCCTCTCCCTCCCCAAATAAATACAATACTATCATACATGGCAGCTGTCCCCAATTTCCAGGGATAGTTTCAGATTTCCGCTTCTTATTCTCCAGGCTTGACAGGTTATTGATTGAATTAAAGTTTTTAAAATGTTTTTAAAATGTAAAATAATTAAATGATGGGAATTGTCCTGCTCCAAGGTGAATCCGCATAGTTTAGCATGTGATCAGTGGCATGTGAGGGGTGAGAGGGAGCGGGGGAGTCTGGAGGAGATTATGTGGATTCTGTACGGTGCCTATAGCCTAGGGCGCTGTGTACAGCAGCTTTTGTGCTACCTATTTCTGTACGGTGTTAATTCACTGAACCTGTGAGCCAGCCCACTAGGCTCTCCTACTTTAATCTCTGCAGTGTTCCTTCTTCCCTGGTTTTGTTAACATCAGTATAACACAAGTAATTAACCCCAGCTGATACGAGACCCTGATGTAATGTGTCACTGGCTGGGACAAATGTTATACTGTATAATCCTTAACATGTATCTCAGTATTCAAAGTATTCAAAGAAATAGGATACAAATAAGCCCCAAACACACCCAGCTGCATTCAATCTATGTCCAGATCCACTGAAGTCAAGTCCACATTTATCACAAGATCACGCCACTTATGGGGAACCACGTATCAGGACATTCCGCTAATTAGGAATTGTAGGAAAGCATTGCCTTTATGATATAGTACAGGTTGAGTAACCCATATCCAAAATGCTTGGGACCAGAAGTATTTAGGATATGGGATTTTTCCGTATTTTGGAATAATTGCATACCATAATGAGATATCATGGTGATGGAACCCAAGTCTAAGCATTTATGTTTCATATACACCTTATACACACAGCCTGAAGGTCATTTAATACAATATTTGGAATAATTTTGTGTACACACAAAGTTTGTGTACATTGAGCAATCAGAAAACAAAGATTTCACTATCTCAGTCTCACTCAATAAATTCAGTATTTTGGAATATTTGGATATGGGATACTCAACCTGTATTTGCTGAACATTTCCTTACAATAATTAAATTAAATTTAAAATAAAAGAAGGGGGTTTTTTTTTGTTCATTTTACTTTGCATATTTCTGATCAGTGGTAAAATGTTCAGAATAAATACATTTTGATTTTCTGTTGCAAGAATATAAAATATTAAAAACGCCAAAAGGGAAGACAAATTTTTTTTTTTTACATAGATTATAAGTAAGAATGGGACTTTTGTAGTCTGAATATATTGGGAGCATATACTGAGAATATCACATTTTGTACACTGCTCGATGCTCATCATAGGTGAAAATAAGTGCTAAGCATTCATGTATTCTTTATTACGCATTAAATATTTCTAGTAGCAGCGATTAAAAAAAAAAAAAGATTAACGGCTGCCAATTTTATCTAAATGTTGGGTGGAAGTAGTGTCCAAGCTTTGCACCATAGAGCACACAATCATATACCGCCAGTAGCGGATCTTGCTACGGGCAAGCAGGATTTTTGCCCGGGGCGCCGCCGCCATCGCAAGATCCGCTACAGGTGCCGCCCGCTGCTGTGTAGATGCGGTGCTGTGCATTGCGCACTGCACTGCATTGTGGGAGCGGCACATTGACCTCTAGTGTCTATGCGGTGCTATGGGAGAGACATCATGACATCTCTCCCATAGATCTGAGGAGCGGTGCTGGCGGCCGGAGACGGAGGGCAGCAGCGGTCGGGAAGCAGGAGCGGGAATTGTGAGTATTAATTATTTTTTTGATTTTTTTTGTAAGCAGCGCAACTAGGGGGCACAACTCTACAGGGGGCACAGTACAAGGAGCAATACTACTGTGGGCACAGCTATAGGGGGAACAGTACTTGGGGCACAACTACTGAGTACACAGCTACAGGGGGCATAACTGACCACGCCCCTTATCCATGAAGTCACGCCCCTATTTTTCACCCTGGGCGCCACATGGTCTAGAGCCGGCCCTGCATACATCAATGACTCTGAGATAGGGCGCGCCAGTGACGTCATCCGTTGCCGGGCAGCAACCGTACTGGTGATAGCGAGCGAGATTGTTGGCGCCATATCTGGTGTATCGCATCATCAGTCCGGATGATCATGAGGCGGAATGTGAGAAGGATAGTTACTGTCGCCTAGTATCACCTGACCGAGGCCTGTGCCTGTGAGTTTGGCCTTCTTACATCAAAATTAACTGCTGGTTAATTTGCTGGTGAGACTAATCTGAGGGACAACATCACTGGATCCACTATTTACCACAGGAGGTGAAAGAATCCCGGGCTTTCGGCCTCTGAACCCTATACGATCTGGGACTGGTAACAGAGTGGAATGTGTCAGCTGTGATGATCCCTATCCACAATTTGTGGTGATATGCCTGTTTTTAATGTTTTTATTGTGAGTCTAATGTAATAAAATTAATTATGTCTATTTATTCAGACAATATTGCACTAGATTCCTTTTTTTCTCTTTGAGATCGAGAAGCTGCTGTGAAATACTACATATGGATAAGAATTATCCTACTTCATGACAAGAGGGAACTTTGGACTTTCTCCATTTGTTACAGCTAATTGGAGTAAGGACTTCTCTTTGAATATTTAAAGTGATATGCGCCATTGTGAGAAAATATTTTTATTTGTTACAATCATTGTGGTGAATTTGTGAGACACCTTTTTTCTCATAGGCTGCTATCTATAGCTAGCGCATCTGTGATCAATTCTTGTTTTGTACACAGCTACAGGGGGCATAACTGACCACGCCCCTTCTCCATGAAGTCACGCCCCTATTTTTCACCCTGGGCGCCACATGGTCTAGATCCGGCCCTGCATACCGCATACAGGGTAGCAAAGGGTGGTGTAATGGTTAGCATTACTGCCTCATAGCATTGAGGTCATGGGTTCAATTCCCACCATGGCCCTAGCTGTGTGGAGTTTGTATATTCTCCCCATGGGTTTCCTCTGGGTTCTCCAGTTTCCTCCCACAATCCAAAAATATACTGGCAGGTTATTTGGCTCTCAACAAAATTAACCCTAGTATGAATATGTGTGCATGTATATGTGGTAGGGAATATAGATTGTAAGCTCCACTGGGGCAGGGACTGGTGTGAATGGCCATATACAGAAAGCACTGCGGAATATGTGTGCGGTAAATATAAATAACTGGTATTAAGAAATAAATAATAATAATACAGGGATTATAATTTACCTACCTACAATGAGATAATAATGTGTGAACAAGGTGGGGAGTACATCTACTATATGTAAATTCTAAATGAATCGTGCCACTGGTAAATAATGGAAAAATCTTTAAACATGAAAAATATATAATGTGTTATTAGAAATATGGCGTATATGTACATGGCGATACATCCATATGGGATACAAAATACTGGGCAGGTAATTAGAATGCTTATCAGAAGGATTTATGAGCAACAAGATGCAATTGGATTAGAGCAGCTATTCATGAGATCTATAGACAATGTAAAGGGAATCCTGATTTGATGAGATGTTTAGGCATGCAAATTGTTGAGTTAGGGGTGCGGTTGGAAGGTAAGCTTACTATATCAAGAACATGATGCATGCATTAATGCAAAATGTTATCTATAGCCAGGGCTGTAGGAAGCATTCCTGTGGCCCGGTAATGAAAGTGGACGTGGCCTAATTGGGGAGCTGTGGCCACGCCCCCTTAAAAAAGTTTACGAAACACTTTTTATGCGCCTGCAGTGTGTGTGGGGGTGGGGGGGAGGGGGGGCTCCATGTGGGGGTCAGATTCAGGGAGGTGGCACAATCAGTGTGATTGCTCAGCTTCAGCACACAGCAGGAGGCTGCGGCTACTGGTTGACATGTAAGGGGGGGGGGAGCACAGCTGCTGGGTCCCTCCAAGATGCACAGGTAAATAGTACCTGCTGCTACCCCCAACCCTCTCGGCGCCACTGTATATTGCGGGGTATGTAGCAGCCTACGCTTCCCACACATTAAGCACGCCCCCAAAGGGTGTGAATAACATTTTGATTTTTGCACATTCCCTTTATACTTGGTCTATGGAAGCCAATATCTTTCTGTGTTCAGCGCACTCCTCAACTACATCAATAAAAACAAGTTTTGCTACACATCCAGAAGGTTGTTCTTATATTCATTTTTGAAAAGTCTGCTCTTATTCCTTAACAGCCCCTTTGCGCATCTGTTTAATTGTATTGTGTTATTGGCTTATTAATAGCCGGTGGTTGAGAAGTTGGATTTGCATTCAAGCAGTGCTTACAATAGCATCAGTGGGGACAAAGCTGGCCCAGAGGAATTCCTGAGAATTCCGCTCTTATCCCTGTATACACGCTTGCCTTTGTTTTACAGAGAGTATACTGATTGATTGTAAATTAGTAACATTACACAGTCTGTTCTGGCCAAGATTATAATTACGCACTTTTAGGATCTAATTATTTGTGAGTTTTATATTGTTTTCTTTGGTGTATTCAAGAAACAGCAAATATATATATAAAGCACTAAACTGCCACATGGGGGGCAATTTGTTATTATTGGTCTGTTTACAGCCTCATAGTGAAGCAATATAGGGACAGCCATAGCAGTGTGGAAACCCAAGTTATGTGCTCAATCTGTGCACCATTGGTTTTACAACCTGCATATTATACTTTACTTCATTAAGATGTAATGAAATCTAGAAAATATAAGTGCTTTGATCAATTCTTTCTCTGTTAAACAGCAATATAAAATCCCAACCATATTGCTACACCATGACTTCTATTATTCACAGCACAGGGATTTGGGAATATTTATTATTTATTTATTACCAGTTATTTATATAGCGCACACATATTCTGCAGCGCTTTACAGAGAATATATTTGGCCATTCACATCAGTCCCTGTCCCAATGGAGCTTACAATCTATGGGCCTAATTCAGACCTGATTGCGAAAGAAAAATCTTTCTCTAATGGGCAAAACCATGTGCACTGCAGGTGGGGCAGATGTAACATGTGCAGAGAGAGTTAGATTTGGGTGGGTTATTTTGTTTCTGTGCAGGGTACATACTGGCTGCTTTATTTTAACACTGCAATTTAGATTTCAGTTTGAACACACCCCACCCAAATCTTACTCTCTCTGCACATGTTACATCTGCCCCACCTGCACTGCACATGGTTTTGCCCATTCGAGAAAAATGTTACTGCTGTGATCAGGTCTGAATTAGCCCCTATATTCCCTCCCACATGTACACACTAGGGTTAATGTATTTGTTAGGAGCCAATTAACCTACCACTATATTTGTGGATTGTGGGAGGAAACCGGAGCACTATATTAAGGTCTAGCTTTATCAAGCCTTGGAGTGATAAAATTGCACGGTGATAAAGTACCAACCAATCAGCTCCTAACTGTCATTTGTCAAACACAGCCTGTAACATGGCAGTTAGGAGCTGGTTGGTTGGTATTTTATCACCATGCAATTTATCACTCTCCAAGGCTTGATAAATCTGGGCCTTAATATATAAAAATAATAATATAATTCAAGTGGCTCAATGTTGCTAAGGTTCCTAGCTTCTATTAAGTAATGCTGCAGGCTACATTATGGCTTCCTATACTGTGTGCATGGGACATGTGCCCTTTAATATTTTACTATTCAGCATCTTGCAGAATATAGGGTTTATTAGGTACGGATAGCTATTTCAGTAATTCTATGGCTGCGGTACATTTTCCTTGTCCTCTACAAAGAGATAGCCAGTGCGACTATTGCTCATCTTGTTTCTACTACTAGATGTTACGTATGTTTTCTGCGCAATTGTTTATATAAATGTTGGTCTGTTCCACCCATGTACCATTAGCTGTAAATCGTTCAGGGCCAGGCCTTGTGCCCAAGCAAAGGAGAGTTGTGCTCATACAGTAATCCAAACCTTATATTTATTGCTTAGTCACGTGCTTCAGTACAATGGTGTCATGTGCCAGAAAAGCCCAGGATGAGCACAAGGCCAGTGTGTGCACTGGATGGTTTAATGCAGTGTTTCCCAAATCCAGCCCTCTTCATGCCACCCCAGCAGCTATGATTATCTTAATGCTTTTCCTACACACCGACTATGGGCCTGATTCAAACTTCCAGAGTTGTATGCGAAGCCGATATTTCTGCAGATGAGCGATTTCCGGTAAACTGTATATCCACCTAAGTCACACTGTGACACACCAAGGTACCTTGACAGTGCAATAGGATGACAAGAACAAAAGGTCGACAGGTTTAAATGGTCGACACACATATGGTCGACATAGTTTTTGTTATTGTTTCTTTTTTTTTAAAAATGTCAACATTTTTCATACTTTACCATCCACTTGGACTACGACTGGGAATAGTAACCTTGCCTTGCCCGCATGCAAGGGGATGCAGCACACTAATTGGGATTCCTTGTACTCTTATGAAGAAAACGATACCAAAAAATGAAAAAATATTGTGTTGACCTTTTTGTGTGTTGACCATTTGTCATGTTGACCTTGTCACCCTTTTGTAGCTGTTGATGTCGACGTAATGCCCTTGTCAACAATTGACCACGTCGACATTTTCCATGTTGTCCATTAGTGGTCAACCTAATGACTGTCAATCTAATTAGGGTCAACCCAGTGATCCATACCCAACAGGCAGTGGCAGCAAAATCGCAGGCACATCGGAACCATTTTCAGGCTGTGACTGTGATCCTGTATGCAGAAAACATAGCACCGGTGTCTTAGTAAATGTGTCCATTCTACGTGACCATGGGGCATTTTTTCACACAGTGGGTCAGATGTACTAAGCCTTGAAAAGTGATAAATTGCACTGTGATAAATGGGGTAATTCTGAGTTGATCGCAGCAGGAATTTTGTTAGCAGTTGGGCAAAACCATGTGCACTGCAGGGGAGGCAGATATAACATGTGCAGAGAGAGTTAGATTTGGGTGGGGTGTGTTCAATCTGCAATCTAAATTGTAGTGTAAAAATAAAGCAGCCAGTATTTACCCTGCACAGAAACAAAATAACCCACCCAAATCTAACTCTCTCTGCACATGTTATATCTGCCCCCCCCCTGCAGTGCACATGGTTTTGCCCAACTGCTAACAAAGTTCCTGCTGCGATCAACTCAGAATTACCCCCAAAGTACCAACCAACCAGCTCCTGTCATTTTTCAAACCCAGCCTGTAACATGGTAGTTAGGAGCTGATTGGCTGGTACTTTATCACTGTGAAATTTATCACTTTTCAAGGCTTAGTACTTCTCGCTAGTAGCTGAAAAATCATGTGCATACAATAGGAAAAGGAACTGATAGTACTGTATACTTTGCTTTTTTTTTCCAGCCTCTTTACAATGACAATAACATTGACAACATCTTTAGTAACAGCAGTCAATTTGTAGCTGTGCCATGGGATTTCCTCTTCATTAGGTTTACTCATTCAAACTTTTACTATTTGTATTGATGGAATCATCCATATGGTGTCAGTCTACTTTGCCAAGCTTATTAGAATGCTATCCGGAACCTTATCACCAGACAGCAATGATCTCGTAACAATTAACATGCTGAGTCATTTAAAGAACATACGTATTTGGTGCAGCCACTCTTCTGTTAAGTTGAGAAAGTAATACTGTTGACATTAGCCTTATTTTGTCATGCAGAAATGGCAATATGAGTTGCTAATTGCCGTTCTGCGCAGTCACATTTAGCAATCTTTTACTTGGCGAAAAGTTTCATTTAGTTTGGGAAGGCATCTTGAGATAGAGGTTAAAGAAGAAATTCCAAATCAGCATAATCTGCGCTGTTACATTAATGTCTCCTGCACCGGCTACATCACTCACAGAGGAAACATTACAGCATCACGGCACAGTTGCCGGGGTAAGCAGCTCTCGGCAGCGAAACAAGCATAATAATTCACCTGGGCTTTTGGCATAAGTGGCTGTGATGGATTTTCTAAGCCATTTGATAAACAGAAAAATGCTTAGTGCTGTAGATAAGCTAATAACCTACATCTTGTACAAATACATCTTCGTTAGTGGAGCACTATGTAATAATATTCTTTGCTCTAATAATCTTACAGGATAACCAAAAGTAAAAGTTGCTTCAACTTAAAATGAAATGTTGTAACTTGTATAGATATATAATATATACAGTATGTATGTTTTCATGTACCATTAAAGATCTAAAGAAAATGAATGCAGTATCGGACTGGTGCATGAAGGGTCAACCAGTGGAATACAGTGGTAGGAGCCCATGTTTAAGGGGTGTGACCAGTTACCACAGGCGGTTCTCAACCCGTGGTAATTGGCCACACCCCTTAAGCATTGGACAGCCATTAGAGATTATGGGAGGTATTCAATTAGGACCGTTTTTTTTCGCCTAGGAAACATTTTTTGACTTTTCGCTATTTTTAGGGTGAATGGGGATTCGCCCAGTTCAATAGCAGGGCCGTTTTTTCACCTAGGCAAAAAATTCAGAAGGAGCGAAAAACATGTGAATCAGCGAATCCACATGTTTTTTCACCTGCGCTGGCGAAAACACGGGCCATTTTCGACGATTTTGAGGCATATTTTGCCAATGTCTTATCACAAAAAAAATAAAAAGGTGAAAAGGCATTGTTGAAAAGGCCTTAAAAATGGGAGAAAACAGGCCAAAATTGAATAGGCAGGGGGTGAATTCAATAGCTCAGAGATTACCGGAGCGAATTAAATACCCCCTATGGGGTAAATCAGAAGCTTCTAAAACAGAGAATTGGTAATGTTGCCCATAGCAACCAGTCAGATGCTGTCTGTCATTTCTCTATTGCCTTTTAGAAAATGACAGACAGCATCTGACTGGTTGCTATGGGCAACATCAGCAATTCTCTGTTTTAGAAGCTTTAGTAAATTTACGCCTTTGTGTCTGACCCTCTAATAGAGTAATAGTGTATAATGTGAGTTCACTGGCTGGAACCTGACATTAGAGGAAGGGGTGGGGCCCACTGACGATTTCCCCTGTACCCCTTTGGGCCAATCCAACCCTGGATGCATGTATTCTTGTTAGCTAGGTGAGTGCCCACTATTGCTGTCTGTATTATTCCCAAAGTGGCTACACATGGTATCCTTCAATAGTCTGGCACTTCTGCAGCACTGCAGAATAGCACTGAACAAGCTGCACACCAAAATAGATCTGGTAATAGTAATACGACTTCACCAGCTTGCACAGTAGCAGATATCCGGTGCCTGCAGTATAGTTGAGCATGCGGTGGGGGCAGGTGGGGGGGAAATATCTCCAGTAGAGCAGTTGTACCTAAGGGCATAACTTTGCCTTTTGTGTTTTATTAGGCATGATTGCTACTGGTGGTTTTTACAGGGCATTGTATGGGCATAATACTGGATAGTAGTATTCTTTATTGGGGAATACTTTTTACAATACAGTATTGCTCTCATTCCTGACATTGGGTTGGGTACGGGATCCGACAGTTAGGATGCCGACGGTTAGAATACTGACAGCGGCATCCTGACAGTCAAAATCCTGACACTTTCTAGATGGTAAGGATACCATCCCCTTAACCCTATCCCTCCCTAGCCTCATCCAAACCCTAACCCTCCCCACTCGCAGCCTAACCCTCACCCTTCCTCCCCGCAGCCTAACCCTATCCCTCTCCTCCTGCAGCCTAAACCTCCCCCTCCCCCTAGTGCCTAACCCCCCCCCTCTCCCCACTGGTGCCAGTGTGACCATTGGTATGGTAACAACATAACAACATAACACAAAATGCATTCACTGTTTATTGAATAGCTTTACTACTGGCAGGACCAAATTAAGAGCCACAAAGACATGTGGCTGAAAATGATCAAGGGCCTATAGTGAGAGGAGGAGGAGCTTTGATCAGTGCTGTGTGGGTGTGGCTAGTCCTGTGTGGGTGTGGCCAGAGCCATGTGGACGTGTACACCTCTACGCTATAAGCCCCAATGTCTTATTTGCATATTAAAGGGAAGTATGTTATGGAAAGCAGGTTCTGTGCTTTCTTTTCTATCCTTTTATTTTTCAAGAATCTTCATGTACTAGGAAAATAAAAACTGTGGCGGTGTTATGACAGCGAGGAGGAATATAATTATGAACAATATCTTGCTTACGCTGCAATTCTACGCATTTATGATAGGAAATTAAAATCTGATTCACTTTGCTATCTCATAAACTCACAAACACATTACTTAACACAATAATTCTGTTTGATTGTGTTTATTTAGCTCTGGAAAAAAAAGTCATTATTGATTCATCTAAAATATAATATAAAATAAAGAATATTAATGTAATCAGCCGCTTGAGACGCTACAATGCAACATAGTAACTGGTCTGGGCAATTTACACAGCATTAACAAACAATCAAGGAATCCAGAATTTATATTGAATTAGAATTGGACAGCTCGCTTGGTGACCTTGTTATTATGACATTGTACAAGTGACTCTTTTAGAGGTCAAGGAATTTCATTTTAACTTTAATCTGCAATGATATAATTAAATAAGCAGCCTTATGATGCACCACCAGTTTCCTATTCTACTGTCCAACCGTGTTTATTATTTAATTGCATGATGCAATAGCAAGCACAGTTCTATGTAGTTTAGGAGTGGTGCAGAAATGCAGACTACAAAAGGAAAATTCCATTAAACGCAATAGTGGAAGCTGGCATTTGCAATAATAACCATTGTATATGGCGTATTCTTTGATTAAACGAATTAAGATGATGTAGCATGTTTTTTATTTTATTTATTATCAGTTATTTAATATAGCGCACACATATTCTGCAGCGCTTTTACACAGATTATTTGGCCATTCACAACAGTCCTTGCCCCAGTGGAGCTTACAGCCTATATTCACTACATGCACACACATTTACGCTAGGGTAAATTTTTTGTCGGTATCCAATTGATCTACCAGTATATTTTTTTGGATTGTGGAAGGAAACCGGAGAACCTGGAGGAAAACCACTGTGAGAATATACAAACTCCACACAGTTTAGACCATGGTGGTAACTGAACCCATGGCCTCAATGCTGTGCGGGAGCAATGCTAACCATTACACCATCTGTGCTGCCCATGGAGTCTAATCATTAATAAAATGTGATCACTTCACACAAATTATGGATCCGGTTCACAGCTATTTGTGGTGACAGGTCCAAATTTACTAGTGCAATTTATAATTGCTCCGATGCCAGGAGAGTATCTCTAAAAAGCAGCTGTTTATGTGATGCCTTATAGCCAGTCAATTGTGGCAGAAAAGTTTACGCTGCCGGGTTTGACCTTGCAGTATTACCATGTATGCGTGACTCTAATAGGCCCTACACACTGGCCGATAATCCTCAAAGATATGAACGATCTCGTTCATTAATGAACGAGATATCGTTCATATCTTTCAGTGTGGAGGCAGCAGCGATGAACGATGCGCGGCCCCGCGCTCGTTCATCGCTGGTGCCCCGTCGCCTGTGCATGCGGGCCAATATGGACGATCTCGTCCTTATTTGCCTGCACTTCAATGGAGCCGGGTGACGGGGGCAGCTCGGCGGCGGATCTTTAAATGTGTAGGGCCTATTAGTCCATGCATGCTTACTACGAGCGCTAAAGTAATTCGATTTTAGACCCCTTTTGAAACAGCAGTCCAAAAATGATGCGTTTCTCTCACAGTCTAATAATGCTTCATTATG
This sequence comes from Pseudophryne corroboree, assembly GCF_028390025.1. Lineage (NCBI taxonomy): Eukaryota > Metazoa > Chordata > Amphibia > Anura > Myobatrachidae > Pseudophryne > Pseudophryne corroboree. Next base: position 950,719,552 of record NC_086445.1, on the reverse strand, counting down.
AAGTATTCAATTAAGTGTTAAAATGATGACCCACTGACCCAAGTATATGTGATAGCAAAATTGGTTATAAACAATAATTGTATTTCATAAAATATATATGATGATATAACCCTTTATTAATGCTATCGTAGCAGAATTAATTATAGAAATTTAGTTTGGTATCTGCGCTCAAGGTCTACTTGTACTGGTCGGTTGATTGGTCACAAGCACTGTTTAGATTTGGAGCTAACCAGCCTCAAAACATTGACGCCAAATATGTCAAGGACCTAAGCAGTGATAAAAGTGGAGAAGTGAGTCAGTGGAGAAGTTGCCCATGGCAACCAATCAGCTGCTCTGTATACTTTTATAGTATGCAAATTATAAATGTTACGTCAATGCTGATTGGTTGCCATGGGCAACTTCTCCACTGGCTTACCTCTCTACTTTTATCACTGCTTAGTACATCTCCCTCTAAGAACTGGAATTGTACCTACATACAGAATTAGAAAAGTATAAGTTTAATAAAACTGTTTTCTTGTGCGAAAATATATAGCATCAAACTGCTGGATAAGTCCAGTCATATACTTATTACTGCCAACCTAAAAAGTATACTGAAAGTATTACATAGGATATAATAATAACTCGCCCTCTCCCACCGTGTAGGCCGCTTGCGGCACAGTGTCCGAGAAACAGGATTGTCCCACCAAAATTGGGGCAATTTGGAGGTATGGGGGAAGGTATTTATAGAACCCATTCAGGTAAAGCAACTATTCAGGGGTAAAACGTTAAACATTCACCCAGTAATAACATCATAAGTTCCCTGACCATCTTTAGTATCAGGCTGTCCTCTGTTTTATAAACCACTTCAATCAATCAGAGTTGCTCCACTTTTTTCCTTACTTTACTTCACATGACAGCAGAGCCGGCCTTAGGTATAGGCAAACTAGGCAAATGCCTAGGGCATTTGGTATGCTTAGGGGCACCAGCAGCTTCTGCTGATTAAAATGATATGCGGCATGCCTATATTCTGTGTGTGACTGCGGCTGTATCTGCATACGAAATGCTACGTTGCAGTGTATTCCTGGAAATCACTGCAATGTAGCATTTCGTATGCAGATACAGACGCAGTCGCACACAGAATATAGGCATGCTGCATATCATTTTAATCAGCAGAAGCTTGTGCATCCTTGCCACATAGTAATGCAAATAAGATGCATTTTCATAAACAAAAGGCACCCGATGTTAGCAGAGCTGCCAGCTGACTCATGCCAGGCATCTCCTGCAGAACTAGCGGCGGTGCTAGGGGGCACCAGCCAAAATCTTGCCTAGGGCATCATATAGGTTAGAGCCGGCACTGCATGACAGTAATATTCTTGGTTGTAAACTTGCTCCATTTAAACTGTGTAATCTGAAAATGATTGTGTTAGAGGCTGAACTTGTTAGGAGAAATCTGTCATCAGAGTTGCAATGAACAGCAGATTCTCAGTAAAGCCACCGAGGCTGAGCTCTCAGCAAATTAAGGGGAAGGTGATTCAATTAGCCATGGTGAATTACAGCAGCTAATTGATCCCCGGAGGCTTATTCAATTAGCCCAATAGCCGAAGTATCATGGATTTTTTTCACCTGCCCCGATAAAACTCAGATAACTGACCCATTTTTGCTGTCATGAATGTGAAAACACATGGATCAGGGAACTTACATTAGATCCTCTGTTTCTCGCAGGAAGACTCAACTGAATTGCCTGCAATAAATCACGGGTTTTTTTTTGTGGAAAAAACTTTTTGTGATCAGTTGAATTTCCCCCTAAGCGTTTTACTCTTTCATTTTCAGAGCAGGCTCATTTGAGAGAGTGATAATTAAAATCCTGTAAAATCCTGTATAATAATTAAGGCTTGTTTGCTGTATGCTCTTCACCTATCTGTACCTGGAATGAATGACACTGCTTCTCACAGACAGTCCACCTCTGCCGCAACACGTGTTGGTGCTACAGTAAGTTCCTGGAACACTGCCTGATGTCAGTAACTGTGTAATCATTACAATCAATGGAGGCAATTCTGAAAAAGAGATGTAGCTTCATATTTTTGTGCCTAGAAATTAAGTTTAAACTTTCCCTGTAATTGTTTTTGCTTGAGCTTTCAAAAATCCATGAAGTCTTGTGTATCTGAACATTATTATAAAAGATTAAATCGCCTTCTCGGAGAAGTGTCTCCCGTAGCACATTTTCTTTTATGGTACAAATGATTTGTTCTCTGATACCAGACTGCCATCTCACTAAAGGCCACGGGTCTAGCTCAGCTTCATTTTCAGTGACTTACTGTTCCATGACTTCATTAATTTTTCTCTGTGTTCAAAAAAAGTTCTTTATAAATACTCATTTTCATTTATTTATTTGTGTTTTTAGTTTTACCAAGTTTTCACTGTAGGGAAAGGCTAACATTATTTTAACATTGAAGACATTACTACAATATTCACTTATTGGCTCATAGCAGAAGTGCGCACAGGGAAAATCACTTGTTTAGGCGGGATGCGGTTAGCATCCCAGCAGTTGGATGGCCGTCGGGCATGTGACCAAAGCCAGAATCCCGACACCACTGAGTATTCTGCTGCCGGAACACTGAACGCCGACATCACAAAGGTAAATATTGGGGTGACGGTTAGCGCAAGGACCCGTGAAGGGGGCGTTCAGCCCTAGCCCATACTTGCCTACCTGACCCTCTCCATGAGGGAGAAAATGCTCTGTTCCTGGACTTTCCTGGTAATGTATGATTGCCATCACCTGTGGTGAAACACCTTTCTTATCAATTAACTAGCTCACCACAGGTGATGGCAATCATACATTACCAGGAAAGTCCAGGAACAGAGCATTTTCTCCCTCATGGAGAGGGTCAGGTAGGCAAGTATGCCCTAGCCGCCACCCAAGGCAGGTTAGTTTAGGGGGCAGGAGATGGGTAAAATAATTACCCCATCCGCTGTTGACATTCTAATTGTCGGGATGTCGGTGTTGGTCATGTGACCACCGGCATCCCCAACAACTTCCTGGACCCCCCTGCCCCCCCTGGAGGGGGTGTGACCGCAGCATGCTGGGGGCAAAGCCACACCTCTTTGGGGGCATGTCTAGCACATGAGAAGCAACCACTCACAGGAGCATGGCATGCCTCCCAGCCAGGGCAGTAAAGAGCCTGACTGGGCCCAGGTACTTTTCAGGGGGCAAGGCCTAATCACAGAAGGTGTGGACCTGGTCCCCCACTGGGCCCCTCAATCAGATCTGGGCCCAGGTAATTTGTACCCTCCCCCCCCCTCTCGGCACCACTGGGTGCCCCACCTGTTCTTTCGGGCACCACAACACCATATGTGCAGCCCTGTCATCACTCTTATCTTGTGTAGAGCAGCGGCAGGATGTGCATTTGTGCTGGGTTGCAACATCATACTGTAGATAAGTGCTAGGATCCCAGTCTTTAACCATGGGCCCGATTCAGACCTGATCACTGCTGTGCATTTTTGCACTGCGGGCGATTATCAATTGACTATGCATGCGTAAATACCACAATGCACACAAACGTCACCAAACAACAACAAGCATCACCAAACAGCGACAAGCTGGTGCGAAAATTTTGATCACACAGCCATTGGCAAGGTGATTGACGGAAAGACGGCGTTTGTGGGCAGTAACTGACCGTTTTCTGGGAGTGTCAGGGAAAACGCAGGCGTTCCTAAGCGTTTTCAGGGAGGTGTGTGACGTCAGCTCCGGCCCCAATCAGCCTGTTCTTTTAAGTCCTGGCCTGCGAACAGACTGAACGGATTTGCAGCTGTCCACTGACCAACATCTTACAGGTGTCAACCTTAGCCATGTTGGCATAATAAATGCCGACCGTCTGCTTTTAACATTCTGAATGTTGACATTATAAACTGATACATCGTGATATTATGAGCTTGTAGCTTATGTCTTATGTTAGCAAATTATGTAAGTAGGGGGGACCTGTACTAAGCAGTGATAAGAGCGGAGAAGTGAGCCAGTGGAGAAGTTGCCCCACCAACCAATCTGCTGCTCTGTATCATTTTATAGTATGCAAATTATAGATGTTACATCAGTGCTGATTGGGCACTTCTCCACTGGCTCATTTCTCCGCTCTTATCACTGCTTAGTAAATGTCCCCCTTAGTGTCTGTTTAGGGCAAAATTATCTTTTACATGGTGGAGTCACATTATTATGACCATCAGCTAATAGCCAGAGTAACTGCTTCAGAGCCCCATACGCAGCAGTTTTTTTCACTGAACTGTCATTTTAGACACACGTCTGGTAGCCCCCAGGTTCATTCTGAGGGTGAGCTGCTCCACTGTAGCGTTTCCGTCGGCCCTCATGCATCCTTGTAGCCGACGTTCACCTCTCACATCAATGGCACATGGTGCTTTGCAGCTTCCATGTCAGTTATTCGCAATGGGGCCATTTGACCAGTCACGATACACCTCCACCACAGCAGCACGCGGACAGGTCACAGACTGCGCTGTGTCAGAAATATTGCCACCCTTAGCCTGCAAGCCAATAATCATCCCTTTTTGCAACTCAGATAAATCGCCCCTTTTACGCATGACAGCAATGAGTGATAAGTGTGTAGACGGCCTATCACACACCTTATATACCCACCAAGCCAGCGCAGGAAACGTGATGTACTTCATGTGATACGCGCTGTCGAAGTTAAATGTAAGATGTAGTCATAATAATGTGACTCGACCATGTACATTCTTCCTGTAGTCTGTCTTAGAATGCTTACAATAAGCATACTCGTACATATGGGAAGTAATACTATGCTCTATGCCCCGGAAGATGATACCCTCTACATCATTCTATTAGTGATTTTGTAATAAGAATGATAGATAAGGCTGCACATTTTTTAATAGAATGTGCAACTTATTTTTGCTGTGTTGTTTTATTTCAAAGATTAAGTGTATTATAATATGTCAGTAGGGGCTTCTATTATTCATCTTATTATTACAACATATATCTGTTTTATGTGCATCTTATGATAAAGAGACAGTGAGGAAGGGTGGGCTGCCATGTTATAAATAATTAAAGTAGCATCTCCACAGCTTCTTTACAATTGGTGTCATTTGTTTCAACTTGTTTGCCTTAAAAAAAATATTGCTGAAATCATTACAAAACATAACAGACTCGCATCTATTTCTGAAAGTCATTTTTCAAATCCGGTCCTAGGAGGACAATTAAAACAAGGGCTTTCCTACCCTGTATAAAATTCCTTCTCGTCAGTTTATCAGGGCGGCAAACCTGAATTGTGGGTGATACTGTTTTTTCAGATAGCTTTCTGAGCAGTCACAGGCTTCACAGAAAATCATTACATATCATTCAAAGTATCAGACACGGTACAAATAAGAGTTGTAGAAGTGGCATTAAATGGTCAGCACCAGAGATATACCGTGTAACCATGGCGGCAGCACCACCCCTCACATGTCAACAAACAAAACAGGCCACACATGCCCATCGGCCCACCAGGAATCTTCCCCGTAGACCCTATGGCCAGTCCGATATCTATCTACCTATCCATCTAGTATATACAAGGGAGGTTCAATAAGGAAGGTAACAAGATCTTTCAGGTGTGTAATGTTCTCTATTTCATTCTAATTTCCCACCAGGCCAGAGCAGGTAGACCACTTCTTCCCCTCACGGCCATTAGACTGCGCCTCATATCAATCATACTGTCCCAACATCAGGTGTAAGATGGTGGGGCTGGCAGAAACATGGTCAAACATTGAGGTGTGTCATGTGATCAGATCTCTGCCTCAATAGGGCAAATCAGCAGCTGGAAGTCATCACCAACTTGTCAAGGTATACGGTGATCATATCATGTCTCGGAAACAGGTTTGGGTTCGGTGTACTGCCTGTAAAGCCAGCTTTTATATAGGTATCATTAGGGTATGTACTGCTGGAGAAATGCGTCATAGAGTTATGCTATAAATTCACCACACCAAAAGAAATATTCAAATCAACTAATTTTTTATGAACTATTAATAAAGAGTCTATTTCACTTTATTGATGCCACACTGAGCTGTGTACTTTACTATCTGGTATCACCTGCGCCCAAGAGAAAAATTTCCCTGTAGCTCTACATAGTACAATATGTGCTAGGCTAACCAACTCATACTAAGTTGTCCTTTCTGGTCAGTCCTATGCTACAAATCCCTCACATTTCAGTTGGGTGTAGTATGAGTTGCCGGCGGCCGGGTCCCCGGTTGCCAGCATTCCGGCGCCGAGATCCCGACTGCTGGCTTGCCGACAGTGGGGCGAGCGCAAATGAGCCCCTTGCGGGCAAGGTAGCGTGCTACACGTGCTGCGCTATCTATTCTCCCTCCAGGGGGGTCGTGAACCCCCAAGAGGGAGAAAAGGTGTGGTATGCCGGTTGTCGTGATTCCGGCGCCGGTATACTGTGAGCCGGGATCCCAACAACCGGTATACTTAATACCACCCTTTCATTTCTCTGCTCTTTTTCAGCACTAATATCACATATATTTTGAAAATGATCATTGTCTGGGTTAAAACCCCCCTGGCCCTTTGTTGTTGTCCATACGCATGCGCAGTGATTACCTGATCGCCCGCTGTGCGAAAACGCACAGCAGCGATCAGGTCTGAATCACCCCACTAACCGGTGCGAAAAGGTTGAAGACTGAAGTTCTAGGGACACGCCATGCATCGCTGAGACTTTATACTAATTCCGTTAAGACGAAGATACTATTCCCAAGTACCTAGGACACTATAAATGACTAGTGCATGTTGCAGCTACAATACAAATATGTGCCATGCATCTCACACCATAGTAACACAAAGTATAGTTATGTGAGGACTCATCTGTAGCATCACATTTTTGGGCCATAAAATAACACCTCAAGTGACCGCAGTGATGAAAGAGGCATTGTCGTTTTACTCTATGATTCTGCTCATGTCAGGACAGTATCTCTGATAAAAGACTTGATGCTCATTTTTGGAGTATTTTGTCCTCCCTGAGCTCACCCTAGACCACATGCATGAAGGTTTGACAGGTGTACCACCTCAGTTAAACTCCCCCCTCTCCTCCAATTGAAGACAATTCCATTGAGAATTATTTTCAACACTTTTTTATTTCTGCTGCAAAATACTTAGCTTCCGGGTTCTCTCCCTGCCTGTCCGTAAGTCCATGATAGCACTAATAACATGACACCAGGTGGCCCATAGGCTTCAGCCACTGACGTCATCAAGTACACAATTGACTATAAGCTCTAAAATAATAATTTTTGTAAATGTTCTATGAAGGAGACAATAGCAGAAACCAGAGGCTGATTAACAGACTAGCATTGATTACAATACACAGTGGCCCTCATTCCGAGTTGTTCGCTCGCAAGCTGCTTTTAGCAGCTTTGCACACGCTAAGCCGCCGCCTACTGGGAGTGAATCTTAGCTTATCAAAATTGCGAACGAAAGATTAGCAAAATTGCGAATAGACACTTCTTAGCAGTTTCTGAGTAGCTCCACACTTACTCGGCAACTGCGATCAGTTCAGTCAGTTTCGTTCCTGGTTTGACGTCACAAACACTCCCAGCGTTCGGCCAGACACTCCTCCGTTTCTTCAGCCACTCCCGCGTTTTTCCCAGAAACTGTAGCGTTTTTTCGCACACACCCATAAAACGGCCAGTTTCCGCCCAGAAACACCCACTTCCTGTCAATCACATTACGATCACCAGAACGAAGAAAAAACCTCGAAATGCCGTGAGTAAAATACCTAACTGCATAGCAAATTTACTTGGCGCAGTCGCACTGCGGACATTGCGCATGCGCATTAGCGACTAATCGCTCCGTTGCGAGAAAAATATAACGAGCGAACAACTCGGAATGACCCCCAGTGTTTTAATACTGTGAAAAACAGCTGCAAAAGTAACCCTGGGAGATTGTGTATTATAAATCCCCCTATAATCATCAATGAAAGAAACACACACTAAGGGGACCTGCGCTAATAAATATCCATTGTATTATTAATGTGCCAGAAAATAACAGTGCACACTTCTGTATACAAAATAATCTGAGTTTATTCTCTTATGAAATAGTAACTATACAGTACTGTACATACAGTTTCTATACAATGTAATATATCACAATAGGTGTATACAGTACAACATGATTAATTCTACACTTACAGTAGATAATGCGGTTAGACCCAGATAACTTGTATTACCAGTAAAAAATAGGCATGTGAAAAAAATATTTGTAAAAGGTTTGTTTTATCCAATCAAAACATATATTATCCTTACAAAAAAAGTCTACAATATAAGCCTTTTATACAGTACCTTATATAAAACTAAATAACCAGATTTTTTTTAAAACAACAAGGTGGTTGTTGATATAGGAGCCTTTTGTCCTCCTGTGAGGTATATTTTTCTTAGAATATAGGAAACATAGGAACCTTTGTAGTATTAGTGGTGTATCTACTAAAGGCCAAGTTTCCTCAATTTAAAATTGACGGAAATTGATCTAAATCAATATGTTCCCAGGGATAAAACACACATGTACTAATATTCAAAAATGAATACAGTATAAAAAAATCACCTATTAGTAAACGTGTGTTACAGCCCCTGATTCCACAATATCGATTTACATCGGTTATCAACAATTAAAAAAATAAATAAATCAACCTTTAGTCAGTGTTAATTTTGACAAGAGTTTTTAATTTAGTTTTAGTCTTAGTCATTTACTTAAAATCGTAGTTGGTTTTAAGTCACATTTTTGTCTTTAGTCTTTTCTTTTTTTTTTTTTTTTTTGCTTAATTTTAGTCAAGGTTTAGTCAGTGGATCTCAGTTTTCATATCAGTCCTGAAATAAACTGTAGTCGATGAATACCACATTTTCATGGACAAAATTAACACTGCCTTTAGTAAATATACCCCTAAATGTCTCTGTCCTGAGTCGTAATAACTGCACCTATCAAGATTTGGTATTTTGGATGAAAAATTGAGTCCCACACATACTGTATAACTGTTTGTATTTCTACCACCTTATAGGAGGTGGAAATTATATATACAGTAGCTAATGCACTAAATTATAAGCAGATGCAGTTCAGTCACTGAGAGGTAATTATTTATCTTCAATAATCTTTAGGTGCATGGTCCCACATCCACTCCGGATATGGGCTGTTGTTATTGGGGTACAAATATCACACCCGCCGCCTGGCATCGACCACAACTTATTGTAGCTCAGGTTTCCGATGCATCTGTTAATTGAAGTTCTTAAGAGACGATTGATGATACTATGTTTCAAATGATGTCCAAATCCAATGTGCTGAGTACTGTCCAGTACCTTTGCGCCCACCTTATGGATAATTGACTCTGCCCCATAACATATACTGTAGTGCTATTAATTCAACAGTACATAAAAATTTAAATTACCAGCATAACATGGAGTTATAATGGATTAACATGGATGTTTTTTCTTTATATATGTATATATAAATTCCACAATTGTGACATTTGATATAAAAAAAAAAACATCCCTTTGACTCACAACTTTTACTTATTGAAGGACTGAATGAGATTGGACGAGTAGTTCTTGGGAAACGCAAGGTCAACATGTGGACAGAGGATAGGTGATGCTTATTGCTTTATAGTCCTGCCAGATTGCAAAAGTTCTTAAATAGACTGTATGACAGAGGTTCTCAAACTCGGTCCTCGGGGGCACACACAGTGCATGTTTTGCAGGTAACCCAGCAGGTGCACAGGTGTATTAATTACTCACTGACACATTTTAAAAGGTCCACAGGTGGAGCTAATTATTTCACTTGCGATTCTGTGAGGAGACCTGCAAAACATGCACTGTGTGTGCCCCCGAGGACCGAGTTTGAGAACCTCTGCTGTATGATATGGTCACACAGCAACCTAACCTACACCATAAACCCACTGCCTAGGTGTCATTCCTGGCACTAAACTGTCCTTTGTTCTCCACATTCAATTTGTCTCAAAATGATGTTACATACATCTATGTACTGTAACATATCCAAAATATGACCATATCCTACACAAGACACAGCAAAAGCTGTAATCCATGTTCTCATCGTCTCCCACATTGATTATTGCAATAGTCTCCTTACTGGTCTTAGCAAATACAGACTCCCACTATTACAGCTTTGAATGCAGCTGTGAGGCTGATTTTCCTCGCTAGATGTTCATCGTATGCGGATCCACTCTGTCAGTCCCTTCATTACTTACCTGTATTCTACCATATTCAATATAAGATACTTTTACTTACATACAGGGGTATTAACCAAACTGCGCGAACATATATCTCTTCACTCATCTCAAAATATTTCCCTACCCTACCTCTCCGCTCTCCACAAGATCTGTATCATCCACGCGCATTACTCTCTCCCACTCAAAATTGCAGGACTTTTGTTTGGGCTGCACCCACTCTGTAGAATGCCATCCCATGCATGATCAGACTCACCTCTAGCCTCCAAACCTTCAAGTGTTCCCTGAAAACTCACCTCTTCAGGCAAGCTTATCAAATTCCGGACTGATCCACATAACCTCCCTATCTGATTATATCCTCTATGTACAGTCCATGCATAACCTCACATATTTTGTCTTTCTTCACTTTTCAAATCCTCCTGACCCTTGGCCAACATTGCTGTGTGACCATATCATACAGCAGAGCTTCTCAAACTCGGTCCTCGGGGGCACACACAGTGCATGTTTTGCAGGTCTCCTCACAGAATCGCAAGTGAAATAATTAGCTCCACCTGTGGACCTTTTAAAATGTGTCAGTGAATAATTAATACACCTGTGCACCTGCTGGGTTACCTGCAAAACATGCACTGTGTGTGCCCCCGAGAACCGAGTTTGAGAACCTCTGTCATACAGTCTATTTAAGAACTTTTGCAATCTGACAGGACTATAAAGCAATAAGCATCACCTACCCTTCTGTATCAATGCCTATTTCCCTATAGATTGAAAAGCATGGCCTTCCTAGCTCCCTTTCTGTCTGTTTTTTTTACCCAGTTTTGTTTTATTACTGTTGTTCCAATTGTAAAGCGCAATGGAATATGCTGCACTACATATAAGAAACTGTTAATAATAATAACTGTTAATAATAAATATGGGGGGCAAGCCAATCCGAGGAAATGGGCATATGGTACCTCTGGATGAGAGCAAATAAGAGTTGATCTGCTCTCAATTATCCAGTCAGATGTGACCCTCGATGTATTTATTATACTGTTCTGTGGGTGAGTTATCGCCTGTACTTATTGCCATACATGAATTGTTCTCTTAGGGTGCATACACACGGTGAGATTCGGACTTATCCGATTCTCACCGTGAGACAGGGGGCCGGGTCGGCACTTAGCCAGTATCGCAAGCATATAATAACTGTGCTTGCGATGCTGGCTATGTGCGATTTCAATCCTGACTATCTCTTCTATAGAGATAGTCAGGATTGACTTGCCTGCACAGCCTATTTTTTCTTCCGATGCCGACCGCGCGGGGCCGCGCATCGGCATCGGATCGGGATCGCAAGGTGACTGTCACCTTGCGATCTGCACTATATTTTCTTCCGATTCTGACTATATAGTCAGAATCGGAAGAAAATATCTTACCGTGTGTACACACCTTTAGACAAAACCTGACTCATGCTTATGTTCCTCTATTATGCAATTACCATTTTATACTAGACATTAGAAAAAAAACATTCTACGCATTCTATAAAGCACTGTTGTTTATCCACAATAAATGTTCTATGTCCTCAAACAAACTATTGTAGGTTACGCAAATAAACTGTTATTGTCTGTGCTTTAATCTTGTTAATGGATTTAACATGGCATAGGATTTGTCATCACTAAAGTTTAATAACTGAAAATTTGGATTGAGAAGAATTTAAAACAGGATTTCAAGGTCATTGCAAGGGCTCATTAGCAAAAGCGCTTGAATAAGTGCCAATGGTGTGTTACCCTGCGCTAATTTAACGACAAGATGATGATCATGGCTTGTTTCATATGTTTAGCATAATGTACAGTATAGCTTCCTAATATCCTTATATTTACTGTTATTCAGTCTGTGCTTACCATATGTTCTACATGCAGGAAACATACCCCTGCCAGAGGTTGTAATGCCCTTATGTATAATTCCTGTCTTTCAGGAGCCTTCGGTTCCACAAGGGACCCACATATTACTTTGGTGTAGTAGCATCATATCACATTATGAGATATACACAACAGCATACATTTTGACAGTACATCTGATTTAAAAACAAAAATTGCATTCGTAAGCTGTAACATTATTTTCATTTATTTTTCTCTGACGTCCTAGTGGATGCTGGGGACTCCGTCAGGACCATGGGGATATAGCGGCTCCGCAGGAGACAGGGCACAATAATAAAAGCTTTAGGATCAGGTGGTGTGCACTGGCTCCTCCCCCTATGACCCTCCTCCAAGCCTCAGTTAGATTTTTGTGCCCGACGAGAAGGGTGCAATCTAGGTGGCTCTCCTGAGCTGCTTAGAATAAAAGTTTAAGTTAGGTTTTTTATTTTCAGTGAGTCCTGCTGGCAACAGGCTCACTGCTACGAGGGACTTAGGGGAGAGAAGAAAACTCACCTGCGTGCAGGATGGATTTGCTTCTTAGGCTACTGGACACCATTAGCTCCAGAGGGAGTCGGAACACAGGTCTCACCCTGGGGTTCGTCCCGGAGCCGTGCCGCCGACCCCCCTTACAGATGCCGAAGTTGAAGAGGTCCAGAGGTCCAGAAACAGGCGGCAGAAGACTTTCATTTTTCATAAGGTAGCGCACAGCACTGCAGCTGTGCGCCATTGTTGTCAGCACACTTCACCAACAGTCACCAACTGTCACTGAGGGTGCAGGGCGCTGGGGGGGGCGCCCTGGGCAGCAATGTATAATACCTTTTTATGGCTAAAATACATCACATATAGCCCTTGAGGCTATATGGATGTATTTAACCCCTGCCAGATCTCACAAACTCCGGGAGAAGAGCCCGCCGAAAAGGGGGCGGGGCCTATTCTCCTCAGCACACGGCGCCATTTTCCTGCTCAGCTCTGCTGTGAGGAAGGCTCCCAGGCTCTCCCCTGCACTGCACTACAGAAACAGGGTTAAAACAGAGAGGGGGGGCACTTATTTGGCGATATGATTACATATATAAAAATGCTATAAGGGAAAACACTTGTATAAGGGGTTGTCCCTGTATAATTATAGCGTTTTTGGTGTGTGCTGGCAAACTCTCCCTCTGTCTCCCCAAAGGGCTAGTGGGGTCCTGTCCTCTGTCAGAGCATTCCCTGTGTGTGTGCTGTGTGTCGGTACGTGTGTGTCGACATGTAGGAGGACGATGTTGGTGAGGAGGCGGAGCAAATTGCCTGTATTGGTGATGTCACTCTCTAGGGAGTCGACACTGGAATGGATGGCTTATTTAGGAATTACGTGATAATGTCAACACGCTGCAAGGTCGGTTGACGACATGAGACGGCCGGCAAACAAATTAGTACCTGTCCAGGCGTCTCAGACACCGTCAGGGGCTTGTAAAAACGCCCATTTACCTCAGTCGGTCGACACAGACACAGACACGGACACTGACTCTAGTGTCGACGGTGAAGAAACAAACGTATTTTCCTTTAGGGCCACACGTTTCATGTTAAGGGCAATGAAGGAGGTGTTACATATTTCTGATACTACAAGTACCACAAATAAGGGTATTACGTAGGGTGTGAATAAACTACTTGTAGTTTTTCCTGAATCAGATAAATTAAATGAAGTGTGTGATGATACGTGGGTTTCCTCCGATAGAAAATTATTGGCGGTATACCCTTTCCCGCCAGAAGTTAGGGCGAGTTGGGAAACACACCTTAGGGTGAATAAGGCGCTCACACGCTTATAAAAACAAGTGGCGTTACCGTCTCCAGATACGGCAGCCCTCAAGGAGCCAGCTGATAGGAAGCTGAAAAATATCCTAAAAGTATATACACATATACTGGTGTTATACTACGACCAGCAATCGCCTCTGCCTGGATGTGCAGCGCTGAGGGGGCTTGGTCGGATTTCCTGACTGAAAATATTGATACCCTTGACAGGGACAAGATTTTATTGACTATAGAGCATTTTAAGGATGCATTTCTATATATGCGAGATGCGCAGAGGGATATTTGCATTCTGGCATCAAGAGTAAATGTGATGTCCATATCTGCCAGACGACAGTGGTCAGGTGATGCAGATTCCAGACGGCACATGGAAGTATTGCCGTATAAAGGGGCGGTCCATCGGACCTGGTGGCCATGGCAACAGCTGAAAAATCCACCTTTTGTTACCCCAAGTCACATCTCAGCAGAAAAGGACACAGTCTTTTCAGTCTCAGTCCTTTCGTCCCCATAAGGGCAGGCGGGCAAAAGGGCCAGTCATATCTGCCCAGGGGTAGAGGAAAGGGAAGAAGACTGCAGCAGGCAGCCCATTCCCAGGAACAGAAGCCCTCCACAGCTTCTGCCAAGTCCGCAGCATGACGCTGGGGCCGTACAAGCGGACTCAGGTGCGGTAGGGGGTCATCTCAAGAGTTTCAGCACGCAGTGGGCTCACTCACAAGTGGACTCCTGGATCCTACACGTAGTATCCCAGGTGTACATTGGAAATTCGAGACGTCTCCCCCTCACAAGTTCCTGAAGTCTGCTTTACCAACGTCTCCCTCCGACAGGGAGGCAGTATTGGGAACAATTCACAGGCTGTATTCCCAGCAGGTGATAATCAAAGTACCCCTTCTACAACAAGGTAAGGGGTATTATTCCACACTATATTGTGGTACTGAAGCCAGACGGCTAGGTGAGATCTGAAATATTTGAACACTTACATACAAGCGTTCAAATCAAGATGGAGTCACTCAGAGCAGTGATAGCGAACCAGGAAGAAGGGGACGATATGGTGTCACTGGATATCAGGGACGCTTACCTACATGTCCAAATTTGCCCTTCTCACCAAGGGTACCTCAGGTTCGTGGTACAGAACTGTCACTATCAGTTCAGACGCTGCCGTTTGGATTGTCCACGGCACCCCGGGTCTTTACCAAGGTAATGGCCGAAATGATGATTCTTCTTAAAAGAAATATGGACGCTTTCCTGATAAGGGCAAGGTCCAGAGAACAGTTGGAGGTCGGAGTAGCACTATCTTAAGTAGTTCTACGACAGCACGAGTGGATTCTAAATATTCCAAAATCGCAGTTTTTTCCGACGACACGTCTACTGTTCCTAGGGATGATTCTGGACACAGTCCAGAAAAGGATGTTTTCTCCCGGAGAAGAAAGCCAGGGAGTTATCCGAGCTAGTCAGGAACCTCCTAAAACCAGGAAAAGTATCAGTGCATCATTGCACAAGGATCCTGTGAAAAATGGTGGTTTCTTACAAAGCGATCCCATTCGGTAGATTTCACGCAAGAACCTTTACGTGGGATCTGCTGGAAAAATGGTCCGGATCGCATCTTCAGATGCATCAGCGGATAACCCTGTCTCCAAGGACAAGGGTGTTTCTTCTGCGGTGGCTGCAGAGTGCTCATCTATGAAAGGGCCGCAGATTCGGCATTCAGGACTGGGTCCTGGTGACCACGGATGCCAGCCTGAGTGGCTGGGGAGCAGTCACACAAGGAAAAAATTTCCAGAGAGTGTGATCGAGTCTGGAGACTTCTCTCCACATAAATATACTGGAGCTAAGGGCAATTTACAATGCTCTAAGCTTAGCAAGACCTCTGCTTCAAGGTCAGCCGGTATTGATCCAGTGGGACAACATCACGGCAGTCGCCCACGTAAACAGACAGGGCGGCACAAGAAGCAGGAGGGAAATGGCAGAAACTGCAAGGATTCTTCGCTGGGCGAAAAATCATGTGATAACACTCTCAGCAGTGTTCATTCCGGGAGTGGAAAACTGGGAAGCAGACTTCCTCAGCAGGCATGACCTCCACCCGGGAGAGTGGGGACTTCATCGGGAAGTCTTCCACATGATTGTAAACCGTTGTGAAAAACCACAGGTGGACATGATGGCGTCCCGCCTGAACAAAAAACTAGATATTGCGCCAGGTCAAGGGACCCTCAGGCAATAGCGGTGGACGCTCTGGTAACACTGTGGATGTACCAGTCAGAGTATGTGTTCCCTCCTATGCCTCTCATACAAAAAGTACTGAGAATCATAAGAGGGAGATGAGTAAGAATGATACTCGTGGTTCCGGATTGGCCAAGAAGGACTTGGTACCCGAAACTTCAAGAGATGTTCACGGAAGACCCGTGGCCTCTACCTTTAAGAAAGGACCTGCTCCAGCAGGGGCCTTGTCTGTTCCAAGACTTACCGCGGCCGCGTTTGACGGCATGGCGGTTGAACGCCGGATCCTGAAAGGGCATTCCAGATGAAGTCATCCCTACCCTGGTCGAAGACAGGAAGGATGTAACCGCAAAACATTTTCACCGCATTTGGCGAAGATATGTTGCGTGGTGTGAGGCCAAGAAGGCCCCTACAGAGGAATTCCAACTGGGTCGTTTCCTACATTTCCTGAAAACAGGACTGTCTATGGGCCTAAAATTAGGGTCCATTAAGGTTCAAATTTCGGCCCTGTCGAATTTCTTCCAGAAAGAACTGGCTTTAGTGCCTGACGTTCAGATGTTTGTAAAAGGGGTACTGCATATACAGCCTCCTTTTGTGCCCCAGTGGCACCTTGGGATCTCAATGTTGTTTTGAGTTTCCTAAAGTCACATTGGTTTGAACCACTCACCACTGTGGACTTAAAATATCTCACATGGAAGGTGACGATGCTATTAGCCCTGGCTTCAGCCAGGCGTGTGTCAGAATTGGCGGCTTTATCATATATAAAGCCCTTACTTAATTTTTCATTCTGACAGGGCAGAATTGAGGACTCGTCCTCAATTTCTCCTTAAGGTGTTTTCTGTTTTTCACATGAACCAACCTATTGTGGTACCTGCGGGTACTAGGGACTTGGAGGACTCCAAGTTACTTGACGTTGTCAGGGCCCTGAAAAATATGTTTCCAGGAAGGCTGGAGTCAGAAAATCTGACTCGCTGTTTAGCCTGTATGCACCCAACAAGATGGGTGCTCCTGCTTCTAAGCAGACGATTGCTCGCTGGATTTGTAATACAATTCAGTTTACACATTCTGTGGCAGGCCTGCCACAGCCAAAATCGGTAAAAGCCCATTCCAAAAGGAAGGGGGCTCATCTTGGGCGACTGCCCGAGGGGTCTCGGCTTTACAACTTTGCCGAGCAGTTACTTGGTCAGGGGAAAACACGTTTGCTAAATTCTACAAATTTGATACCCTGGCTGAGGAGGACATGGAGTTCTCTCATTCGGTGCTGCAGGGTCATCCGCACTCTCCCGCCCGTTTGGGAGCTTTGGTATAATCCCCATGGTCCTGACGGAGTCCCCAGCATCCACTAGGACGTCAGAGAAAATAAGATTTTACTTACCGATAAATCTATTTCTCGTAGTCCGTAGTGGATGCTGGGCGCCCATCCCAAGTGCGGATTGTCTGCAATACTTGTACATAGTTATTGTTACAAAAATCGGGTTATTCTTGTTGTGAGCCATCTTTTCAGAGGCTCCTTCGTTGTTATCATACTGTTAACTGGGTTCAGATCACAGGTTGTACGGTGTGATTGGTGTGGCTGGTATGAGTCTTACCCGGGATTCAATATCCTTCCTTATTATGCACGCTCGTCCGGGCACAGTATCCTAACTGAGGCTTGGAGGAGGGTCATAGGGGGAGGAGCCAGTGCACACCACCTGATCCTAAAGCTTTTATTATTGTGCCCTGTCTCCTGCGGAGCCGCTATATCCCCATGGTCCTGACGGAGTCCCCAGCATCCACTACGGACTACGAGAAATAGATTTATCGGTAAGTAAAATCTTATTTTTTATTTATTTAGACTGGAATTCCTACTGTATATGTGTAATGAAATGTCTAAAAGTTGACTTTAAGGATATAAGGATGTCAGCTTGTTCAGAATGTTTACATTTAACATGTTGACTTTAACTGACAATGATGACATTGTCAAAATGTCGACATGAATATCGGCAGAATGTTGACACATGAAATTAGGTTGGGTTAATTCTAGGATTTAGCTGCAGTTAGGGGGTGGCGAGCTGAAATGCGCAAAAAATTATCCATTTGGGAGCCCAAATGTCAGTTTTCGCGATCGCGACCAGCACTTTGGTTGGATTTAGCTGATTTACGTGGCTAAAACTGACCTTTATGGGCGCGATAACCACGTTCAAAAAGATTAATTTTTATATATCACTCCGTGATCTCCTGTCACTTTGGACGGGAGATCAGGCACGATATAACAATTGAATTCCGCCCTTATGTCAACAATCAGACTATGACGACATTACAGTATCAACATTCAGAATACGAAATTACCTAGGTAATTTGCCCGGCGCTGTCAAGAGGATATGCTTGACCTTTAAGCTGCTGTTTAAAGGGATAGTTAGTCCCTGGAGGAACAATGGAAATAAGAGTATATATAGCGCTAAAAAACTGGATATGGAAAAACAATCACAATTTATTATAAAAATTGTTGCAACAAATAGACCATTGAAAACTGCACCCAGGACTGTGGCATAATTCCAGGGATTCTCATCAGTGCATCATGTCCGGCTTCCTCGTGTGGTAATACACCAAACAAACTTGCTGTGCCTGCCCTGTTTGACACATTTTTATTTGAAAAATTATTTTATATATGAATTTAATGGTCTATTTGTTGCAACAATTTTTATAATAAATTGTGATTGTTTTTCCATATCCAGTTTTTTAGCGCTGTATATACTCTTATTTCCATCAACATTCAGAATGTTGACATGTCATACCGTACCCGTATAACATACATTCAGTCAGGGCCATAACTGAAAAACATGTGACCCCATAGAAAGTTTTTGAACTACTGCGCATGCGTATGCAGCACAATGCGCACGTGAGTCACCAAACAGAGACAGGATGGTGCGAACATTTTGATTGCACGGCTGTTCGTAAGGTGCTTGACAGGAAGCGGACGTTTGGGGGTGGTAACTGTCCCTTTTCTAGGAGTGTCTGGAAAAATTATGGTGTTCCTAAGCATTTTCAGGGCGGCCCGGATCAGCCTGATTTCTTCACACTGGAGGAGTAAGTATTGAGCTACGCACAGACTGCACAGAATGGGAAAACCATTCCATGATGAGTGTGATGCGAACAGATTTGTAGCTGTCCACTGACTAAGGGACATTTGTAGCACGGCGTACACATGAAATCGCATACTTGCACGGGGTGAATTTTCACTCCCCCAGGGTGGCGAGTATCTGATCTGCAGTGTAATTTGCAGCGCAGCGATCAGGTCTGAATCGGGTCCATAATGCAGGGGGAGAGAGAGGAGACTGCTGCTGCTGCCGCCTCCCCAATACAGCACACAGGGCGCAAGCCGCTCAGCAAATGGATGCAGTGCAGGGAGGCACCAGGAATGGAGAGGCGCTCTCCCTGCTCTGCATTCCTGTACTGAGCTGACGTCCCCCTGCTGCTGCTGCCGGCTGCTGCTGCGCCTGTCACACTCTATGACAGGCAGCAGGGCCAGCGCCAGCAGCATGAAGCCTCCTCTCCCCCTCTTCTGTGTCAGGCAGTGTGCTGACCTAAAAGGGGGTGGAGCTAACCAGAATGAGGGGGCGGTGCTACACGGGACCAGGATGAATAGCAGGCTGATCTGCTCCAGCCTGCCAGACTAGAGAGAGAGAGAGAGAGAGCAGCCCCTAACTGTCCTACACTCAATGGACCTCAGCTCCGATCGTGGCAGTGTTAGGAGGCAGCTGCTATGCGCGGAAGCTCAGCTGTGCTGTGCCGAGACATTTCCTCCCTCTCCCCTAACAGGCAGAAGGTGCCCAGTACTACCACTACTACAGTCTAATGGGGCCCACAACCAGTGCGGGCAGGCTTGGTGTCTGGCCACGCTGGCATTAGGAAAGGAGGGGATGAAATGCAGCCGGTGCCGGCCTTAGCCCACCCACCTTGTCCATCATCTGTGCACTGAGGCAGAAAAGGGGTGGGGCCTCGCTGTGTTCTTCAGAGGAAGGAGCAACCAATGGCAGTGCACAAACCAGACTGTCATTTCCTGAATCCTGCAGGTTAGCCGGAGGAGAAGCAAGTGGGATGTTGCTGGCTGCTGTACAAGGTTGCGCTCAACAGCAGCATATGTGAGGCCATTGCAGTAACTGCGCTACCTATTATTGTTCTGTCTTATAGTTCCCACCTCAGCCTGTGATCACAGGGACTGTGGACTACAGGAGTTTGATATGTCTCTTCACTTACAGCACAAGGTCCCCTGCATCACATGTTGCCTGTACAGATAATTATATGAGATCATATTCTTCCTTTTGTACTCAGGTGCTAGGGGCAAACAAGGGCATGAGAGGAATGTGAGGGTGATGGGGGATGTTAGGGAGACTGGGGGGGCAAACAAGGGGCAGGAGGGGAAGCAGGGTGATGGGGGATGTCAGGGAAAACCCTGGGGGGCAAACAGGGTATGTGCTGAAGCAGGGTGATGATCACTGTACATCACACATAATAAGCAAACAGGTAATAAGAGGACAGTGACAGCTTAGTAGCCGCGAGGGAGACTGCTCAGGAGGGGTCAGGGTGCAGGTGTAAGTAGAGTGACCATTTTATCCTAATCCGCCCCTGTTTGTATGTGTAATATATCTTTGACTGTGTATGTGTGTAATGTATGTACAGTATGCATGTGTGTGTGTATCTGTGTGTGACTGTGCGGCATATTGTGTGTAAGCGGCACTGGTAAAGGGGGTGTTGTGCGTGTAAGCATCACTGGTACAGGGGGCGTTATATGTGTAAGCGTCACTGGTACGGGGGCGTTACGTGTGTAAGCATCACTGGTACAGGGGGCATTACGTGTTTAAGCGTCACTGGTACAGGGGGCATTACGTGTGTAAGCGTCACTGGTACAGGGGGCATTACGTGTGTAAGCGTCACTGGTACAGGGGGCGTTACGTGTTTAAGCGTCACTGGTACAGGGGGCATTATGTGTTTAAGCGTCACTGGTACAGGGGGCGTTACGTGTTTAAGCGTCGCTGGGAGAGGGGGCATTACGTGTGTAAGCGTCACTGGTACAGGGGGCGTTACGTGTGTAAGCGTCACTGGCACAGGGGGCGTTACGTGTGTAAGCGGCACTACTGCAGGGAGCATTATGTGCATACGTGTCACTGCTACAGGGGGCGTTATGTGTGCTGTCCCTTTGTAAAGTATGGGAGGGCGCAAATTTATAGTTTGCAGGAGGGCGCCGAACACCCTAGCACCGGCCCTGGCACTGGGGAGGGAGACTACAACCACTGAGCAGCAGCAGTCTCCTCTCTTACCCCCTGAATCTTCAGTGAAAATGGTCTGCAAAGTATGGTGGCCTATTTGGTCCATTCCATGATTTAAGAGGTGATTATTAGGGAGAATGTAGTTTTCTAACAGCTAAATGAAAAGGAAATAAATGAATGATATTCTTCACCAAATACGTGTTTTGGGGAGCCTGACGCTCCCAACTTTGAGATACTGTAGCAGATGTTTATTACTTCGGTAAAATGACTGAAGCAGAATATTTGGAAGAATACAGAAAAGCCGCAATGCATAGCAGGAAAATGTTTATTTCAATTACAGTTATTGTACAATAAATGAATACAACATTTCACAGCATAATAGTACTAAAATTATATGATACAAATACATCAAAAAGCAAAATCACTGTGTTCGCTATTAGGTCAGCATAAGGAAATTACGTTTTGAGGAAAATGTTTAAACAAAGGAATAGATTAAATGCAATAAGGCAATGCAACTTCTTTATATGTCTCTGAGGCAACAGCTAATCTGTCTGCATGTGCCCCATTACAATTAAAGTTTTTTGTTTTTGTAATAAAAAAAATCTATTTATTTATGGTATTTATTAAAGCTATAAGCACACTACAGATTTCTGCGGTGTTTACTAAACTTTCACAAACCACCGGCCGACATCCCCACTCTGTGGAATTGCCGAGCTGCTGGTGAGGATGAATAGAAGACTAATTGTCAGATAAAGGGGCCTTAGAGACTTGAAAATTGACAAATTGTTTCCACTATAATTAACTATTAAAAGTATCACTTAATAAAAAAAAAGTTTTATGATTTTGCTATGAAATTTACACTGTTCACTGTCACGGCCTGTGACATCACTGAGAATTTGCAGGGTGACATCATACACCTATAAATCAATAATCGGGATGCGGTTAATATACTGCCTGTCGGGCAGGCGGGGAAATGCTGGTGCTCGTAATCCCGACCCCAGCCTCATATTCCCACTCGAGTGGTGGGTCCACACCGCCACCCAAGTGGGAATATAACCTGTGGCGAGCTCACCATCAGGGCTGAAGCATGGAGAGTGCAGCGAGCACGCGAGAGGTCTCGCTGCCTCGCTACCCTGATTCCGGCTGACAGGATGCTGCTGTCGGTATAGTTATAGCCGGCATCCAGTCAGCCGGTCACCCGTATGCATTCCCAATAATCTCTGAACATATACAAAGTGGCAATAGTCAAAGAGCTGGAACTACTGTACTTATCTATAATAGAAATGGTTAAGATATGAAGTTAGAAGAAGAGTTAAAAAGCACTAAATAGCACAGGAATTCAAAACAAAGAGTTAATATATGAAATATTATGGGAATAAAAAAGTTTTCCATTTATAATAATAATAGCTACCTGCATGGCAGTGTCTCTAGGTGATAGCTTTCTATCACTTCCTCTCCCTTGGATACAGGGGAGAACTGTGCGTTGGTTCAGCTGCATACAGATTTTCCTATGTATTTTCCCATCACACCTTAAGTACGTGAATAGCCTTCTCTACGGCTATACATGTTCCTCAGAGCTTTAAATAATTCTATTTTTAATAGATAGCTGGCAAGGAAGTAGTCATAGGGGATTCAGGGAAATTTTCATGCAAGTGACACAGTATTAAATATAAGATATTCTTAATCACAGCATGTAGTTTTGTTGTGATGCAGAAGTCTCTCAGATTTTGTTATACATCTGAATGCATTGAATTAACTGCAGACATAAGCACTGTACTTCCACGCAAGACTTAATAAAGTGTTGATGTAGCAGCTTTGAGGTAGCATTCATCAATGGCATAGAATGATAGGTACAGCAGATGCTGACTGGTTACTATGGGCAACTTCTCTACTAGTACGCTTTTCCATTGTCTTCACTGACTGATACATCAACCCGTAGGTCACATGGTAGCTTTCAATGCATTGCCAGCCCCCCAAAATTTCCATGAAGTCTTAACATTAAGTTGCTGATTCTGAGTTTTGTGCAAAATGGCAGGCTAAGGCAAGAGAGATGTAACTGCTGGGTGGGGAGATGTAACTGCTGGGTGAGGAGATGTAACTGCAGGTAGGAGAGATGTAACTGTTGGGTGGGGAGATGTAACTGCAAGTAGGAGAGAGATAACTGCTGGGTGGGGAGATGTAACTGCAGGTAGGGGAGATGTAACTGCAGGTAGGGGAGATGTAACTGCAGGAAGGAGAGATATAACTGCTGGGTGGGGAGATGTAACTGCAGGTAGGGGAGATGTAACTGCAGGAAGGAGAGAGATAACTACTGGCAGGGGAGATGTAACTGCTGGCAGGAGAGATATAACTGCTGCGTCAGGAGATGTAACTGCAGGTAGGAGAGATGTAGCTGCAGGTAGGGGAGATGTAACTGCAGGTAGGGGAGATGTAACTGCTGGTAGTGCAGATGTAACTACTGGGTGGGGAGATATAACTGTAGGAAGGGGAAATGTAACTGCTGGGTGGGGAGATATAACTGATGGTAGGGGAGATGTAACTGCAGGTAGGGGAGATAGAACTGCTGGTAGGGGAGCTATAACTGATGGTAGGGGAGATGTAACTGCAGGTAGGGGGAGATGTAACAGCAGGTAGGGGAGATGTAACAGCAGGTAGGGGAGATATAACTGCTGGGTGGGGAGATGTAACTGATGGTAGGGGAGATGTAACTGCAGGTAGGGGAGCTATAACTGCAGGAAGGGAAGGTGTAACTGCAGGGTGAGGAGATATAACTGATGGTAGGGGAGATGTAACTGCTGGGTGGGGAGATATAACTGATGGTAGGGAGATGTAATTGCAGGTAGGGGAGATGTAACAGCAGGTAGGGGAGATGTAACAGCAGGTAGGGGAGATATAACTGCTGGGTGGGGAGATGTAACTGATGGTAGGGGAGATGGAACTGCAGGTAGGGGAGCTATAACTGCAGGAAGGGGAGGTGTAACTACTGGGTGAGGAGATATAACTGATGGTAGGGGAGATGTAACTGCTGGGTGTGGAGATGTAACTGATGGTAGGGGAGATGGAACTGCAGGTAGGGGAGCTGTAACTGCAGGAAGGGGAGGTGTAACTGCTGGGCGAGGAGATATAACTGATGGTAGGGGAGATGTAACTGCTGGGTGTGGAGATATAACTGATGGTAGGGGAGATGTAATTGCAGGTAGGGGAGATGTAACTGCTGGGTGGGGAGATATAACTGCTGGTAGGGGAGATGTAACTGCTGTTGGGGGGGTAACTGTTGGGTGGGGAGATGTAACTGATGGTAGGGGAGATATAACTGCAGGTAGGGGAGATGTAACTGCAGGTAATGCAGATGTAACTACTGGATGGGGAGATAAAACTGCTGGGTGGGGAGATGTAACTGATGGTAGGGGAGATGTAACTGCAGTTGGGGGGGTAACTGTTGGGTGGGGAGATGTAACTGATGGTAGGGGAGATGTAACTGCAGGTGGGGGGGGTAACTGCTGGGTGGGGAGATATAACTGCTGGCAGGAGAGATATAACTGCTGGGTCAGGAGAGATATAACTGCTGGGTCAGGAGATGTAACTGCTGGGTCAGGAGATGTAACTGCAGGTAGGGGAGATATAACTGCTGGGTGAGATGTAACTGCAGGTGTGGGGGGGTAACTGCTGGGTGGGGAGATGTAACTGATGGTAGGGGAGATGTAACTGCAGGTGTGGGGGGGGGGGTAACTGCTGGGTGGGGAGATATAACTGCTGGCAGGAGAGATATAACTGCTGGGTCAGGAGATGTAACTGCTGGGTCAGTAGCTCCGATCTAAACTGCAGTGACAAAATAAAGCTGTCCAGCTTTTGTGGGCTACATTCAAAAGCACTCAGTATTTTATCCTACATGCAAAATAGATACATAAATTAATATGTTTGCAGCATGGTTTGTTCAAGACAAATTATTATTTGCTTTGTTTACGATTAATATTTTATAACTGACAAAAACAAGAGTTGCACGCAAGCCTGTCTTGTTGACAGATCTTGCTATATTCTGCACTGCCAATGCTACATAGTCAAGCACACACAACTTTCAGCAACTGCAGGCGAGTTGTACGTGCTCTCAGCGACATCTCTTGCGACTGAGCAGGTACAAGTCAGCAGCAATGTGGCATTTGCACTAGAGATGTGCACTTGAAATTTTTCTGGTTTTGTGTTTTGGTTTTGGGTTCGGTTCCGCGGCCGTGTTTTGGGTTCGACCGCGTTTTGGCAAAACCTCACCGAATTTTTTTTGTCGGATTCGGGTGTGTTTTGGATTCGGGTGTTTTTTTCAAAAAACACTAAAAAACAGCTTAAATCATAGAATTTGGGGGTCATTTTGATCCCAAAGTATTATTAACCTCAAAAACCATAATTTCCACTCATTTTCAGTCTATTCTGAATACCTCACACCTCACAATATTATTTTTAGTCCTAAAATTTGCACCGAGGTCGCTGGATGACTAAGCTAAGCGACCCTAGTGGCCGACACAAACACCGGGCCCATCTAGGAGTGGCACTGCAGTGTCACGCAGGATGGCCCTTCCAAAAAACACTCCCCAAACAGCACATGACGCAAAGAAAAAAAGAGGCGCAATGAGGTAGCTGTGTGAGTAAGATAAGCGACCCTAGTGGCCGACACAAACACCGGGCCCATCTAGGAGTGGCACTGCAGTGTCACGCAGGATGGCCCTTCCAAAAAACACTCCCCAAACAGCACATGACGCAAAGAAAAAAAGAGGCGCAATGAGGTAGCTGTGTGAGTAAGATAAGCGACCCTAGTGGCCGACACAAACACCGGGCCCATCTAGGAGTGGCACTGCAGTGTCACGCAGGATGGCCCTTCCAAAAAACACTCCCCAAACAGCACATGACGCAAAGAAAAAAAGAGGCGCAATGAGGTAGCTGTGTGAGTAAGATAAGCGACCCTAGTGGCCGACACAAACACCGGGCCCATCTAGGAGTGGCACTGCAGTGTCACGCAGGATGGCCCTTCCAAAAAACACTCCCCAAACAGCACATGACGCAAAGAAAAATTAAAGAAAAAAGAGGTGCAAGATGGAATTGTCCTTGGGCCCTCCCACCCACCCTTATGTTGTATAAACAGGACATGCACACTTTAACCAACCCATCATTTCAGTGACAGGGTCTGCCACACGACTGTGACTGAAATGATGGGTTGGTTTGGACCCCCACCAAAAAAGAAGCAATTAATCTCTCCTTGCACAAACTGGCTCTACAGAGGCAAGATGTCCACCTCATCATCATCCTCCGATATATCACCATGTACATCCCCCTCCTCACAGATTATCAATTCGTCCCCACTGGAATCCACCATCTCAGCTCCCTGTGTACTTTGTGGAGGCAATTGCTGCTGGTCAATGTCTCCACGGAGGAATTGATTATAATTCATTTTAATGAACATCATCTTCTCCACATTTTCTGGAAGTAACCTCGTACGCCGATTGCTGACAAGGTGAGCGGCGGCACTAAACACTCTTTCGGAGTACACACTTGTGGGAGGGCAACTTAGGTAGAATAAAGCCAGTTTGTGCAAGGGCCTCCAAATTGCCTCTTTTTCCTGCCAGTATAAGTACGGACTGTGTGACGTGCCTACTTGGATGCGGTCACTCATATAATCCTCCACCATTCTTTCAATGGGGAGAGAATCATATGCAGTGACAGTAGACGACATGTCCGTAAACGTTGACAGGTCCTTCAGTCCGGACCAGATGTCAGCATCAACAGTCGCTCCAGACTGCCCTGCATCACCGCCAGCGGGTGGGCTCGGAATTCTGAGCCTTTTCCTCGCACCCCCAGTTGCGGGAGAATGTGAAGGAGGAGATGTTGACAGGTCGCGTTCCGCTTGACTTGACAATTTTCTCACCAGCAGGTCTTTGAACCCCAGCAGACTTGTGTCTGCCGGAAAGAGAGATCCAAGGTAGGTTTTAAATCTAGGATCGAGCACGGTGGCCAAAATGTAGTGCTCTGATTTCAACAGATTGACCACCCGTGAATCCTTGTTAAGCGAATTAAGGGCTCCATCCACAAGTCCCACATGCCTAGCGGAATCGCTCCGTGTTAGCTCCTCCTTCAATGTCTCCAGCTTCTTCTGCAAAAGCCTGATGAGGGGAATGACCTGACTCAGGCTGGCAGTGTCTGAACTGACTTCACGTGTGGCAAGTTCAAAGGGCAGCAGAACCTTGCACAACGTTGAAATCATTCTCCACTGTGCTTGAGACAGGTGCATTCCACCTCCTATATCGTGCTGAATTGTATAGGCTTGAATGGCCTTTTGCTGCTCCTCCAACCTCTGAAGCATATATAGGGTTGAATTCCACCTCGTTACCACTTCTTGCTTCAGATGATGGCAGGGCAGGTTCAGGCGTTTTTGGTGTTGCTCCAGTCTTCTGTACGTGGTGCCTGTACGCCGAAAGTGTCCCGCAATTCTTCTGGCCACCGACAGCATCTCTTGCACGCCCCTGTCGTTTTTTAAAAAATTCTGCACCACCAAATTCAAGGTATGTGCAAAACATGGGACGTGCTGGAATTTGCCCATATTTAATGCACACACAATATTGCTGGCGTTGTCCGATGCCACAAATCCACAGAGGAGTCCAATTGGGGTAAGCCATTCCGCGATGATCTTCCTCAGTTGCCGTAAGAGGTTTTCAGCTGTGTGCGTATTCTGGAAACCGGTGATACAAAGCGTAGCCTGCCTAGGAAAGAGTTGGCGTTTGCGAGATGCTGCTACTGGTGCCGCCGCTGCTGTTCTTGCTGCGGGAGTCCATACATCTACCCAGTGGGCTGTCACAGTCATATAGTCCTGACCCTGCCCTGCTCCACTTGTCCACATGTCCGTGGTTAAGTGGACATTGGGTACAGCTGCATTTTTTAGGACACTGGTGACTCTTTTTCTGAGGTCTGTGTACATTTTCGGTATCGCCTGCCTAGAGAAATGGAACCTAGATGGTATTTGGTACCGGGGACACAGTACCTCCAACAAGTCTCTAGTTGGCTCTGCAGTAATGATGGATACCGGAACCACGTTTCTCACCACACAGGATGCCAAGGCCTCAGTTATCCGCTTTGCAGCAGGATGACTGCTGTGATATTTCATCTTCCTCGCAAAGGACTGTTGGACAGTCAATTGCTTGGTGGAAGTAGTAAAAGTGGTCTTACG
Source organism: Pseudophryne corroboree (assembly GCF_028390025.1). Lineage (NCBI taxonomy): Eukaryota > Metazoa > Chordata > Amphibia > Anura > Myobatrachidae > Pseudophryne > Pseudophryne corroboree. The sequence goes on along the minus strand of NC_086445.1, from coordinate 950,691,033 downwards.
ATTTCCCCTCTGGGATGACCATCGACTCCCAGCAGCAACAACAGCAGCGCCAGCAGCAGTAGGCGTTACACGCAAGGATGCATCGGAGGAATCCCAGGCAGGAGAGGAATCGTCAGAATTGCCAGTGACATGGCCTGCAGGACTATTGGCATTCCTGGGGAAGGAGGAAATTGACACTGAGGGAGTTGGTGGGGTGGTTTCCGTGAGCTTGGTTACAAGAGGAAGGGATTTACTGGTCAGTGGACTGCTTCCGCTGTCGCCCAAAGTTTTTGAACTTGTCACTGACTTATTATGAATGCGCTGCAGGTGACGTATAAGGGAGGATGTTCCGAGGTGGTTAACGTCCTTACCCCTACTTATTACAGCTTGACAAAGGCAACACACGGCTTGACAAATGTTGTCCGCATTTCTGTTGAAATACTTCCACACCGAAGAGCTGATTTTTTTGGTATTTTCACCAACGGCCATATTCCTCCCACGGACAACAGGTGTCTCCCCGGGTGCCTGACTTAAACAAACCACCTCACCATCAGAATCCTCCTTGTCAATTTCCTCCCCAGCGCCAGCAACACCCATATCCTCCTCATCCTGGTGTACTTCAACACTGACATCTTCAATCTGACTATCAGGAACTGTACTGCGGGTGCTCCTTCCAGCACTTGCAGGGGGCGTGCAAATGGTGGAAGGCGCATGCTCTTCACGTCCAGTGTTGGGAAGGTCAGGCATCGCAACCGACACAATTGGACTCTCCTTGTGGATTTGGGATTTCGAAGAACGCACAGTTCTTTGCGGTGCTTTTGCCAGCTTGAGTCTTTTCATTTTTCTAGCGAGAGGCTGAGTGCTTCCATCCTCATGTGAAGCTGAACCACTAGCCATGAACATAGGCCAGGGCCTCAGCCGTTCCTTGCCATTCCGTGTGGTAAATGGCATATTGGCAAGTTTACGCTTCTCCTCCGACAATTTTATTTTAGATTTTGGAGTCCTTTTTTTACTGATATTTGGTGTTTTGGATTTTACATGCTCTGTACTATGACATTGGGCATCGGCCTTGGCAGACGACGTTGCTGGCATTTCATCGTCTCGGCCATGACTAGTGGCAGCAGCTTCAGCACGAGGTGGAAGTGGATCTTGATCTTTCCCTAATTTTGGAACCTCAACATTTTTGTTCTCCATATTTTAATAGGCACAACTAAAAGGCACCTCAGGTAAACAATGGAGATGGATGGATACTAGTATACTTATGGATGGACGAGCGACTGCCGACACAGAGGTAGCTACAGCCGTGGACTACCGTACTGTGTCTGCTGCTAATATAGACTGGATGATAATGAGATGAAATCAATATATATATATATATATATATAATATCACACTAGTACTGCAGCCGGACAGGTAGATATATTTATTATGTAATGACTGATGACGGACCTGCTGGACACTGTCAGCTCAGCAGCACCGCAGACTGCTACAGTAAGCTACTATAGTAGTATGTATAAAGAAGAAAGAAAAAAAAAAAACCACGGGTAGGTGGTATACAATTATGGATGGACGAGCGACTGCCGACACAGAGGTAGCTACAGCCGTGGACTACCGTACTGTGTCTGCTGCTAATATAGACTGGATGATAATGAGATGAAATCAATATATATATATATAATATCACTAGTACTGCAGCCGGACAGGTATATATATTTATTATGTAATGACTGATGACGGACCTGCTGGACACTGTCATCTCAGCAGCACCGCAGACTGCTACAGTAAGCTACTATAGTAGTATGTATAAAGAAGAAAGAAAAAAAAAACCACGGGTAGGTGGTATACAATTATGGATGGACGAGCGACTGCCGACACAGAGGTAGCTACAGCCGTGGACTACCGTACTGTGTCTGCTGCTAATATAGACTGGATGATAATGAGATGAAATCAATATATATATATATATAATATCACACTAGTACTGCAGCCGGACAGGTAGATATATTTATTATGTAATGACTGATGACGGACCTGCTGGACACTGTCAGCTCAGCAGCACCGCAGACTGCTACAGTAAGCTACTATAGTAGTATGTATAAAGAAGAAAAAAAAAAAACCACGGGTCGGTGGTATACAATTATGGATGGACGAGCGACTGCCGACACAGAGGTAGCTACAGCCGTGGACTACCGTACTGTGTCTGCTGCTAATATAGACTGGATGATAATGAGATGAAATCAATATATATATATATATATAATATCACACTAGTACTGCAGCCGGACAGGTAGATATATTTATTATGTAATGACTGATGACGGACCTGCTGGACACTGTCAGCTCAGCAGCACCGCAGACTGCTACAGTAAGCTACTATAGTAGTATGTATAAAGAAGAAAGAAAAAAAAAAACCACGGGTAGGTAGTATACAATTATGGATGGACGAGCGACTGCGGACACAGAGGTAGCTACAGCCGTGGACTACCGTACTGTGTCTGCTGCTAATATAGACTGGATGATAATGAGATGAAATCAATATATATATATATAATATCACTAGTACTGCAGCCGGACAGGTATATATATTTATTTTGTAATGACTGATGACGGACCTGCTGGACACTGTCAGCTCAGCAGCACCGCAGACTGCTACAGTAAGCTACTATAGTAGTATGTATAAAGAAGAAAGAAAAAAAAAAAAACCACGGGTAGGTGGTATACAATATTATATATATATTATATACAATTATATATATATATATATATTAAACTGGTAGTGATTATTAAACTGGTGGTCAGGTCACTGGTCACACTATCAGCAACTTGCAAGTAGTACTCCTAAGCAGACAATCACAATATATATTATACTGGTGGTCAGTGTGGTCACAATGGCAGTGTGGCACTCTGGCAGCAAAAGTGTGCACTGTACGTTATATGTACTCCTGAGTCCTGCTCTCAGACTCTAACTGCTCCCCACTGTCAGTGTCTCCCCCACAAGTCAGATATACATTATACAGTCACACTATCTATCTATCACTTCAGCAAGTAGTAGTATTCCTCCTAATGCTCCCCAAAATTACTACTGTGTCTCTCTCTACTCTAGTCTCACTCTCTTCTCTATAAACGGAGAGGACGCCAGCCACGTCCTCTCCCTATGAATCTCAATGCACGTGTGAAAATGGCGGCGACGCGCGGCTCCTTATATAGAATCCGAGTCTCGCGATAGAATCCGAGCCTCGCGAGAATCCGACAGCGGGATGATGATGTTCGGGCGCGCTCGGGTTAACCGAGCAAGGCGGGAAGATCCGAGTCGCTCGGACCCGTGTAAAAAAACCTGAAGTTCGGGCGGGTTCGGATTCCGAGGAACCGAACCCGCTCATCTCTAATTTGCACGTAGGATAAGTGTTCAGGATGTGAATGTAGGTGTAATTGCAGGCTATTCATGATGTGCTATAAAGCAGGGGTAGCCAAGATGTCAACTGTGGAGCCATATGCAGTTACCCGCCTCCAGCTGTGAAAGAGGCATGGTATGAGTGGAGCACCTGGTGGTGGGGGCACTACCAGCCACGACGCAGTCCACACACATTGCCTCGCACTGCTTTTAATATTCATCTGGTGGGGGAGGGGCAGCTATGTGATAGTGTAGCTCCCTCCTGCATGATTATGTGATGTCCCTTACCCAATCCTCTTGCAAGAGGGCAGTGATGAGCAGCAGATTCAGTTTTCATCTACACCCCCCTGTCGGTTGTGACTTGTCATAGTCTATAACACCCGCGTGGGGGAGGGGTGTGTGTGGAAGTGACAGCAAGAAGGGGGTGGGTAGACCTCCAACATTGTTTTAAGCGGTGAGTGGCCCAAATGTTGTCCATTCTTGCTATAGAGGGATTGTTAGCAGAGTTAGAATCCATCTCTATGACTACACGCTGTTGATTAGAATATACATTTGGTATTGTTTGAATACTTTCTCTGTGCAGAGCAGTTTCAATAAGACACTTTGCATTGACTGGTGTGATTGGGTGCACTGCCACAAACATATCTTTACATTTCTGAAATAACCTAAAACCTATTTGAAAACCATTATCAGTAGAAGGAAACAAATAGCGTGACAGAAAGGTGCTAAGATACAATATATAAATACTTTATAAGTGCAGACATCACGCACAGGGACAAGCGCCAATCTCAATGCTTTATAGTCCTATCAAAATACCTCTGGTGTAGCGTCAGACATTGAGATAGATTTAATATCACTGAAAATGTTTGTTGGTAGTCACATAATCTTACATTATCTGCTTCTTGCCATGGAATTTCTGATCCGTCTTGGCCGTGTTGACTCATTTAATGCTTTATCCACACTTCTCAGCATGTGTTTTCTGATACAGCTGATTCAGGTTGTATAACACAACCAAAATTGCTCAATTATGCGTCCGGGAATGACCTCATTTATCACTGTGAATAATATTGGCCATTTTGTGCTATTAAGAGGTGATAACAGAAAAAGGAACATGTGAGGAATATGTACAGATAGGGCCAGGTGAATGAAGAGAGCAGGCTTATTTTTCAGTGACATTACAAACACTGCGATAGGGCTCAGAGAACTGATAACTTAATTATCTGCCACTATCAGTTTGGAGGAGCCTCTAAGTATGTCGTCCTAAAAGGAAAAAAAAATGTACAGAAGTGACAAAGGAATCTTTAAGTATGGAAAAAAAATGTGCCAGTGTGCAGGAATGAGGCCCTGACAGAATATGATGAATTACCTTATTACTGTACCCCGCATGACGAATGTACTTGATTGGTGTTACTTCTTGGTGATAGTTGAACTGATTCTTTGCAAAAATTTGAACAGAAAATGAAATTGGACAAGTTGGAAAAATGTATTTCTAGCTCACTGATGTTCATATTAATATATATATATATATATATATATATATATACGTATGTATGTATATCTATCTATCTACAGTATCTATCTATCTATCTGTCTGTCTGTCTGTCTGTCTGTCTGTCTCTATCTATCTATCTATCTATCTATCTATCTATCTATCTATCTATCTATCTATCTATCTATCTATCTACAGATGTTGCCACGTTCATCGCACCCGCAATAGCAATATAGCCCAATGTGTTTCCTATGGCGGTGTGTGCATGTGCACACATGCGTCATACTGCAGAGGCACACAAATCTGAGCACAGCTACATATGTATCCATCTATTGTGCTATGCAGTATGGAAGGCTGGAGATTGGAGATACATGAAACTGGGCCATATAATACATAATACATACATAAAACAGTGCTGTACATAATGGGAGACAAAGTTGATGCAGAGATGAAGACAAAGGGAGGGTCCTGCTCATGAACTTACATTCTTATAGAGTAAACAACTAAAACCTGTGGTGTGAGCTAGTGTCTAATTGGAGACTTTGAGAGTTGTGAAGGTGCATTTTTGTGGGTAGTTTAGGTGGGTTTAGTGTAGGTGTGAGGGAGTATTAGTGTAAGTAGTATACTGTTGGTGGGAGTAGGGTAGCTGTGAGGGATCATGAGTGTGAGTTGTATAGGTGGTAATAAGGTAAATGTGAGAGTGCATTAGTATAGGTAGGTAGGAGTAGGGTAGGTGCGAGTGGGCACTAGTGTGGGTAGTATAGATAGGAGTAGGGTATGTGTGACGGTACATTAGTGTGAGTAGGGTAGGTGTGAGGGTGCATTGGTGTGGGTAGCATTAGTGTGGGTAGGGTAGATGTGAGGGTGCATTGGTGTGGGTAATATAGGCGGGAGTAGGGAAGGTGTGAGGTCATATTAGTGTGGGTGGTATAGGCAGGAGTAGAGTAGGTGTGAGGGGGCACTGGTGTGGGTAGTATAAGTGGGAGTAGGGTAGGTATAAGTGTACATTAGTGTGAGTAGTATTTAGGGAGTAGGGTAGGTGTGAGGGTGCATTTGTGTGGGTATTATAGGTGGGAGTAGGGTATGTGTGAGGCTGCACCAGTGTGGGAGGTACTCTATATGTGGGAGTAGGGTAGAGGTGCGAGTACATTATTGGGGGTAGTTTGTGGGTATAGAGTAGGTGTGAGATGTATTAGTGTTAGTTTTATTGGTGGGAATATGGTAGGTGTGAGAAACATTAGTGTGGGTGGTGTATGTGGAAGTAAGGTAGGTGTGGGTGGGCATTATTGTGAGTGGTATGTGTGGAAATAGGATGGGTTTTTTAGTGCGCATTAGTGTGGGCAGTATAAGTGGGAATAGGATAGGGGTGAGGGAGCATTAGTTTGTATAATATACTGTGGGTGGGACTAAACCACACATGCAGCATTGAGTAATAAGATAATCTGGGCTGACTTCCACTATATAGTGATCCCCAGAAAGAAGGAGCGTTTGTTTTGGCAGCTAAGAAGTAGAGATGAGCGGGTTCGGTTTCTTTGAATCCGAACCCGCACGAACTTCACTTTTTTTTCCACGGGTCCGAGCGACTCGGATCTTCCCGCCTTGCTCGGTTAACCCGAGCGCGCCCGAACGTCATCATGACGCTGTCGGATTCTCGCGAGGCTCGGATTCTATCGCGAGACTCGGATTCTATATAAGGAGCCGCGCGTCGCCGCCATTTTCACTCGTGCATTGAGATTGATAGGGAGAGGACGTGTCTGGCGTCCTCTCCATTAGAATAGAGATAGATAGATTAGATAGAGAGAGATTGTGCAGAGTCGCAGACAGAGTTAGTTTACCACAGTCAGTGACCAGTGCAGTTGCTAGTTAACTTTTATTTAATATAATATATCCGTTCACTTCTCTCTGCTATATCCGTTCTCTGCCTGAAAAAAAAAACGATACACAGCACAGTCAGTCACACAGTGTGACTCAGTCTGTGTGCACTCAGCTCAGCCCAGTGTGCTGCACAGTCATCAATGTATAAATTAAAAGCTTATAATTAATTGTGGGGGAGACTGGGGAGCACTGCAGGTTGTTAGCAGGAGCCAGGAGTACAATTATATTAATTAACAGTGCACACTTTTGCTGCAGGAGTGGTGACCAGTGCCTGACCACCAGTATAGTATTGTTGTATACTACTAATATCTCTTTAAATATCAACCAGTCTATATTAGCAGCAGACACAGTACAGTGCGGTAGTTCACGGCTGTGGCTACCTCTGTGTCGGCACACGGCAGGCAGTCCGTCCGACCAGAATTGTATTATTTATTATTATATACCTACCACCTAACCGTGGTTTTTTTTTCATTCTTTATACCGTCATAGTGTCATCCTAATTGTTACGAGTATACTACTATCTCTTTATCAACCAGTGTACAGTGCGGTAGTTCACGGCTGTGGCTACCTCTGTGTCGGCACACGGCAGGCAGTCCGTCCGACCAGAATTGTATTATTTATTATTATATACCTACCACCTGACCGTGGTTTTTTTTTCATTCTTTATACCGTCATAGTGTCATCCTAATTGTTACGAGTATACTACTATCTCTTTATCAACCAGTGTACAGTGCGGTAGTTCACGGCTGTGGCTACCTCTGTGTCGGCACACGGCAGGCAGTCCGTCCGACCAGAATTGTATTATTTATTATTATATACCTACCACCTAACCGTGGTTTTTTTTTCATTCTTTATACCGTCATAGTGTCATCCTAATTGTTACGAGTATACTACTATCTCTTTATCAACCAGTGTACAGTGCGGTAGTTCACGGCTGTGGCTACCTCTGTGTCGGCACACGGCAGGCAGTCCGTCCGACCAGAATTGTATTATTTATTATTATATACCTACCACCTAACCGTGGTTTTTTTTTCATTCTTTATACCGTCATAGTGTCATCCTAATTGTTACGAGTATACTACTATCTCTTTATCAACCAGTGTACAGTGCGGTAGTTCACGGCTGTGGCTACCTCTGTGTCGGCACACGGCAGGCAGTCCGTCCGACCAGAATTGTATTATTTATTATTATATACCTACCACCTAACCGAGGTTTTTTTTTCATTCTTTATACCGTCATAGTGTCATCCTAATTGTTACGAGTATACTACTATCTCTTTATCAACCAGTGTACAGTTCGGTAGTTCACGGCTGTGGCTACCTCTGTGTCGGCACACGGCAGGCAGTCCGTCCGACCAGAATTGTATTATTTATTATTATATACCTACCACCTAACCGTGGTTTTTTTTTCATTCTTTATACCGTCATAGTGTCATCCTAATTGTTACGAGTATACTACTATCTCTTTATCAACCAGTGTACAGTGCGGTAGTTCACGGCTGTGGCTACCTCTGTGTCGGCAGTCGGCAGGCAGTCCGTCCATCCATAATTGTATTATTATTATAATATATACCACCTAACCGTGGTTTTTTTTTCATTCTTTATACCGTCATAGTGTCATACTAGTTGTTACGAGTATACTACTATCTCTTTATCAACCAGTGTACAGTGCGGTAGTTCACGGCTGTGGCTACCTCTGTGTCGGCAGTCGGCAGGCAGTCCGTCCATCCATAATTGTATTATTATTATAATATATACCACCTAACTGTGGTTTTTTTTGCATTCTTTATACCGTCGTCATAGTGTCATACTAGTTGTTACGAGTATACTACTATCTCTTTATCAACCAGTGTACAGTGCGGTAGTTCACGGCTGTGGCTACCTCTGTGTCGGCAGTCGGCAGGCAGTCCGTCCATCCATAATTGTATTATTATTATAATATATACCACCTAACCGTGGTTTTTTTTTCATTCTTTATACCGTCGTCATAGTGTCATACTAGTTGTTACGAGTATACTACTATCTCTTTATCAACCAGTGTACAGTGCGGTAGTTCACGGCTGTGGCTACCTCTGTGTCGGCAGTCGGCAGGCAGTCCGTCCATCCATAATTGTATTATTATTATAATATATACCACCTAACCGTGGTTTTTTTTTCATTCTTTATACCGTCGTCATAGTGTCATACTAGTTGTTACGAGTATACTACTATCTCTTTATCAACCAGTGTACAGTGCGGTAGTTCACGGCTGTGGCTACCTCTGTGTCGGCAGTCGGCAGGCAGTCCGTCCATCCATAATTGTATTATTATTATAATATATACCACCTAACCGTGGTTTTTTTTTCATTCTTTATACCGTCGTCATAGTGTCATACTAGTTGTTACGAGTATACTACTATCTCTTTATCAACCAGTGTACAGTGCGGTAGTTCACGGCTGTGGCTACCTCTGTGTCGGCAGTCGGCAGGCAGTCCGTCCATCCATAATTGTATTATTATTATAATATATACCACCTAACCGTGGTTTTTTTATACCACCTAACCGTGGCAGTCCGTCCATAATTGTATACTAGTATCCAATCCATCCATCTCCATTGTTTACCTGAGGTGCCTTTTAGTTCTGCCTATAAAATATGGAGAACAAAAAAGTTGAGGTTCCAAAATTAGGGAAAGATCAAGATCCACTTCCACCTCGTGCTGAAGCTGCTGCCACTAGTCATGGCCGAGACGATGAAATGCCAGCAACGTCGTCTGCCAAGGCCGATGCCCAATGTCATAGTACAGAGCATGTCAAATCCAAAACACCAAATATCAGAAAAAAAAGGACTCCAAAACCTAAAATAAAATTGTCGGAGGAGAAGCGTAAACTTGCCAATATGCCATTTACCACACGGAGTGGCAAGGAACGGCTGAGGCCCTGGCCTATGTTCATGGCTAGTGGTTCAGCTTCACATGAGGATGGAAGCACTCAGCCTCTCGCTAGAAAACTGAAAAGACTCAAGCTGGCAAAAGCACCGCAAAGAACTGTGCGTTCTTTGAAATCCCAAATCCACAAGGAGAGTCCAATTGTGTCGTTTGCGATGCCTGACCTTCCCAACACTGGACGTGAAGAGCATGCGCCTTCCACTATTTGCATGCCCCCTGCAAGTGCTGGAAGGAGCACCCGCAGTCCAGTTCCTGATAGTCAGATTGAAGATGTCAGTGTTGAAGTACACCAGGATGAGGAGGATATGGGTGTTGCTGGCGCTGGGGAGGAAATTGACCAGGAGGATTCTGATGGTGAGGTGGTTTGTTTAAGTCAGGCACCTGGGGAGACACCTGTTGTCCGTGGGAGGAATATGGCCGTTGACATGCCAGGTGAAAATACCAAAAAAATCAGCTCTTCGGTGTGGAGGTATTTCACCAGAAATGCGGACAACAGGTGTCAAGCCGTGTGTTCCCTTTGTCAAGCTGTAATAAGTAGGGGTAAGGACGTTAACCACCTCGGAACATCCTCCCTTATACGTCACCTGCAGCGCATTCATAATAAGTCAGTGACAAGTTCAAAAACTTTGGGTGACAGCGGAAGCAGTCCACTGACCAGTAAATCCCTTCCTCTTGTAACCAAGCTCACGCAAACCACCCCACCAACTCCCTCAGTGTCAATTTCCTCCTTCCCCAGGAATGCCAATAGTCCTGCAGGCCATGTCACTGGCAAGTCTGACGAGTCCTTTCCTGCCTGGGATTCCTCCGATGCATCCTTGCGTGTAACGCCTACTGCTGCTGGCGCTGCTGTTGTTGCCGCTGGGAGTCGATGGTCATCCCAGAGGGGAAGTCGTAAGCCCACTTGTACTACTTCCAGTAAGCAATTGACTGTTCAACAGTCCTTTGCGAGGAAGATGAAATATCACAGCAGTCATCCTACTGCAAAGCGGATAACTGAGTCCTTGACAACTATGTTGGTGTTAGACGTGCGTCCGGTATCCGCCGTTAGTTCACAGGGAACTAGACAATTTATTGAGGCAGTGTGCCCCCGTTACCAAATACCATCTAGGTTCCACTTCTCTAGGCAGGCGATACCGAGAATGTACACGGACGTCAGAAAAAGACTCACCAGTGTCCTAAAAAATGCAGTTGTACCCAATGTCCACTTAACCACGGACATGTGGACAAGTGGAGCAGGGCAGGGTCAGGACTATATGACTGTGACAGCCCACTGGGTAGATGTATGGACTCCCGCCGCAAGAACAGCAGCGGCGGCACCAGTAGCAGCATCTCGCAAACGCCAACTCTTTCCTAGGCAGGCTACGCTTTGTATCACCGCTTTCCAGAATACGCACACAGCTGAAAACCTCTTACGGCAACTGAGGAAGATCATCGCGGAATGGCTTACCCCAATTGGACTCTCCTGTGGATTTGTGGCATCGGACAACGCCAGCAATATTGTGTGTGCATTAAATATGGGCAAATTCCAGCACGTCCCATGTTTTGCACATACCTTGAATTTGGTGGTGCAGAATTTTTTAAAAAACGACAGGGGCGTGCAAGAGATGCTGTCGGTGGCCAGAAAAATTGCGGGACACTTTCGGCGTACAGGCACCACGTACAGAAGACTGGAGCACCACCAAAAACTACTGAACCTGCCCTGCCATCATCTGAAGCAAGAAGTGGTAACGAGGTGGAATTCAACCCTCTATATGCTTCAGAGGTTGGAGGAGCAGCAAAAGGCCATTCAAGCCTATACAATTGAGCACGATATAGGAGATGGAATGCACCTGTCTCAAGTGCAGTGGAGAATGATTTCAACGTTGTGCAAGGTTCTGATGCCCTTTGAACTTGCCACACGTGAAGTCAGTTCAGACACTGCCAGCCTGAGTCAGGTCATTCCCCTCATCAGGCTTTTGCAGAAGAAGCTGGAGGCATTGAAGAAGGAGCTAACACGGAGCGATTCCGCTAGGCATGTGGGACTTGTGGATGCAGCCCTTAATTCGCTTAACAAGGATTCACGGGTGGTCAATCTGTTGAAATCAGAGCACTACATTTTGGCCACCGTGCTCGATCCTAGATTTAAAGCCTACCTTGGATCTCTCTTTCCGGCAGACACAGGTCTGCTGGGGTTGAAAGACCTGCTGGTGACAAAATTGTCAAGTCAAGCGGAACGCGACCTGTCAACATCTCCTCCTTCACATTCTCCCGCAACTGGGGGTGAGAGGAAAAGGCTCAGAATTCCGAGCCCACCCGCTGGCGGTGATGCAGGGCAGTCTGGAGCGACTGCTGATGCTGACATCTGGTCCGGACTGAAGGACCTGACAACGATTACGGACATGTCGTCTACTGTCACTGCATATGATTCTCTCAACATTGATAGAATGGTGGAGGATTATATGAGTGACCGCATCCAAGTAGGCACGTCACACAGTCCGTACTTATACTGGCAGGAAAAAGAGGCAATTTGGAGGCCCTTGCACAAACTGGCTTTATTCTACCTAAGTTGCCCTCCCACAAGTGTGTACTCCGAAAGAGTGTTTAGTGCCGCCGCTCACCTTGTCAGCAATCGGCGTACGAGGTTACATCCAGAAAATGTGGAGAAGATGATGTTCATTAAAATGAATTATAATCAATTCCTCCGCGGAGACATTGACCAGCAGCAATTGCCTCCACAAAGTACACAGGGAGCTGAGATGGTGGATTCCAGTGGGGACGAATTGATAATCTGTGAGGAGGGGGATGTACACGGTGATATATCGGAGGGTGAAGATGAGGTGGACATCTTGCCTCTGTAGAGCCAGTTTGTGCAAGGAGAGATTAATTGCTTCTTTTTTGGGGGGGGTCCAAACCAACCCGTCATATCAGTCACAGTCGTGTGGCAGACCCTGTCACTGAAATGATGGGTTGGTTAAAGTGTGCATGTCCTGTTTTGTTTATACAACATAAGGGTGGGTGGGAGGGCCCAAGGATAATTCCATCTTGCACCTCTTTTTTCTTTTCTTTTTCTTTGCATCATGTGCTGATTGGGGAGGGTTTTTTGGAAGGGACATCCTGCGTGACACTGCAGTGCCACTCCTAGATGGGCCCGGTGTTTGTGTCGGCCACTAGGGTCGCTAATCTTACTCACACAGCTACCTCATTGCGCCTCTTTTTTTCTTTGCGTCATGTGCTGTTTGGGGAGGGTTTTTTGGAAGGGACATCCTGCGTGACACTGCAGTGCCACTCCTAGATGTGCCCGGTGTTTGTGTCGGCCACTAGGGTCGCTAATCTTACTCACACAGTCAGCTACCTCATTGCGCCTCTTTTTTTCTTTGCGTCATGTGCTGTTTGGGGAGGGTTTTTTGGAAGGGCCATCCTGCGTGACACTGCAGTGCCACTCCTAGATGGGCCCGGTGTTTGTGTCGGCCACTAGGGTCGCTTATCTTACTCACACAGCGACCTCGGTGCAAATTTTAGGACTAAAAATAATATTGTGAGGTGTGATGTGTTCAGAATAGGCTGAAAATGAGTGTAAATTATGTTTTTTGAGGTTAATAATACTTTGGGATCAAAATTACCCCCAAATTCTATGATTTAAGCTGTTTTTTAGTGTTTTTTGAAAAAAACACCCGAATCCAAAACACACCCGAATCCGACAAAAAAAATTCGGTGAGGTTTTGCCAAAACGCGTTCGAACCCAAAACACGGCCGCGGAACCGAACCCAAAACCAAAACACAAAACCCGAAAAATTTCAGGCGCTCATCTCTACTAAGAAGGTAGAATTCCATATAGGGTTTACAGAAACAAAGCCATTTACTGTAGAAGTTTAGTATTTTCTTTTTCAAGGACATACAGTATCTAGAAAATGTCTGGCTCTTATAGTAGTAGCATAGTAATATAAAGTGATATACTGTATATGCTGTTCCATCCAAAGCAATATCCAGCATGAAATCAATTACTTCTTTAGAAATCTCATAGTTTATTACATACTAGAAATGTGCGTGGTTTTGCCAAAATCACCCTCAAGTGTTTTGATTTGGATTTGAAAATCAATAAAAATTGATAATAAAAAAGACAATAAAAATGATATTAACAGGTAACATCACATGATTGGGACCTATTTACATGCAATCCAAGACCCCTGTTCAGTTTTTAAATCTGAGTTCCAAACTGACAACAGACCTGAGCCATGGAAAAATAATAACTGTATTTGTTCCCCTTGCATTGTAACATGGGGCCTTACTCAGACCTGATCACTAGCAGGTGATTTTTGCACTGCTGTGATCAGATAATCGCCGCCCACTGGGGGAGGGTATTTTAGCTGTGCAAGTGTGCGAACGCATGTGTAGCAGAGCTGTACAAACAGATTTTGGGCAGTCTCTGCTCAGCCCAGGACTTACTCAGCCGCTGCGATCACATCAGCCTGTCCAGGACCGGAATTGACATCACATCAGGAACCCTCCCTGCAAACGCATGAACATGCGGCACGCCTGCGTTTCTACAGACACTTCCTGAAAACGGTCAGTTGACACCCACAAACGCCTTCTTCCTTTCAATTTCCTTGCGATCGCCCATGCGAACAGATCTGTCGCACAAACCTATCGCTGAGCGGTGCATATGCATGCGCAGTTTGAACCTGATCGCCCGCTGTGCGAAAACGCACAGTAGCGATAAGGTCTGAATGACCCCCACGGTTTGTTCTAGGGGCAGAGCTACTGTACACGCATTTCATTTATTTTAGCTCCCACCTCAAAATCAGCCCCTATGTGGGAGTAATTAAATATGTAGCTCAATCTTCTAATTACAGAGTTACAGTATCAATAACCATGCTTAAAAAATAAAAGACTGTCAATCAAAATGAAATTATGGTTCTTTTATATAGACCCAACCAACTCACTAGGTACTTGCATGGTTTTTTGATTAGAAATAGAATAGAATTGTTTTGAAATGATAAAATACAAACCTTCCATATCTACAGTATGTGGTATGAAATGAAACCGATGGTTGCTAAATGTATAAAATGGGTTCCTATGTCACTGCATGTGTTTAGTGATGAACATGGCGGTGGTACTTCATTTCTTATTGCAACAGATAGCAGCTATATGAAATTCTAATTATCAGGTCAAAAACCTGATAATTAGTGAAAGGACTCCTCATATTTATTATTAACAGCTATTTATATACCATACACATAGCACAGACACACATACATATATTGCGCAGTGTTTTACAGGGAATATCTCTGTTGTTCACATCAGTCCCTGCCCCAATGCAGTTTACTATAATCCAGTAAATTTACCAGTATGTTTTTAGATTATCGAAGGAAACTGGAAAACCCAGAGGAAACCCACTTAAACATGGGAAGAATGTACACACTCAACACAGATAGTGTACACATGAGAAACTCATGCCCGGGGTTTCCACTGGAAGAATTTGCACTGTGGGGTCCATTGCCCTGTGGTCTAAATGTTTTCTCACCATTACTATCAGTGATAAGAGAATGAGTTGCTAGATATACGCAAATATAGAGTGTACGGTCCAGTAGCGGATCTTGCCACGGGCAAGCAGGACTTTTGCCTGGGGCGCCGCCTTCCGGAGGGCGCCGCACCCTGGCAAGATCCGCTGCTGCTATGGTGCCCCCGCTGCAGCGGCCCGCTATCCCGCTGTCCGCTGTGAAGGGAAACTAGACGCTCTGCGTCTAGTTTCCCTTCGTGGGCTGCCCGCTGTGAAGGGAAACTAGACGCTACGCATCTAGTTTCCCTTCCTGGAGAGGACCTTCACTGTAATGATGTGCGGTGCATGTTGACGTCATCGCGCACCGCACAGCAAAGGTCCTCTCCACGAAGGGAACTAGACGCTTAGCGTCTAGTTTACCTTCGTGGAGAGGACCTTTGCTGTGCGGTGCGCGATGACGTCATCGCGCACTGCACATCCTACAACAGTACAGGGGGCGTAACTGACCACGCCCCCTGTATGAAGCCACGCCCCCTAATGCCGCCCGGGTCGCCAGAAGCCCCGGAACCGGCCCTGAGTGTACCTAACCAACAATAAACTCCAGCTAAGTCACTATTTCATGTAAATGACCAGAATGTTCAAATGAAGCTGTCCCTTTACTTCAGGTGATAATATTACTACAATTATAGATAGTACAGTACTTTAAATCTGGATGTTTTTTCCAAAAAATTGACAAAGAGACCTATATTCCACGTACATCTTCTAATTCTCCAAGAAACTGCTTGTTCAAGTTTGATTAGAAAACTGTTCAGGGGGCGAAAAAGAAGACTTATTTCCTCCTTGATAAATATCACCTGGAATTTTAAATATTGAAAGTTCAATTGCAGTTCTGACATTCTACATGGGTATGTAAATAATCCAGAATGCCTCTTCCAAAATAAGAACATTGCTTTGCAGGTTTTTAAACAGGCGCTGAATATCTGTAGCACGGGTTTATTGCTTTTATAGAGAAAATCCAATTTAACGCTGAAAATGGCATGTGCGGCGCCGAACTGTATTTCACTCCCTTAGTGTCACTAAATCAATAGTGTTTGACAACAGTGTTATTGCATACCAGGGATTCTGAAAGGATACATCCTGCTGGATCTTTTTTTAATTGCATTACTTGATGTGGAAATGTGGAAACGTCTAACATTTTTCATGACTAATGCTTTCTGGGACATTTGACTGTGGTTTTCCCTTTTGATATAAAATAAGAATTTCACCCACGTTTTTTATAATTAATAGTAAAATGATCTGCCACTAATCACAGCTTATTTTCCTATTGTTGCTAAACTTTTCAGAACCTTTGCAGTACTGATGATGTCATCGTATGAAGCAGTTTTGTAATATAAGACAGACACTGGCTTGCCTGTGGTGACAAATATATCCCCAAGGCGCATGTGGTGAGGGATGATATAAAGGACTTGGGCCAAAGCAGTGGTCAGTACAAAGCCCTGATTCTGGGCCCCAACATCCACAGCGTGGTGTGGTCACGCCTATACATGTTTGGCCACTCCCTCCTAGTATCATGGATTAAAAGATCACTTGGAAGCCCTGGGTGTACAGTATGTAGTCGCACCACACAAAGGAGTCTATTCATAAAGCAGTGAAAAGAGTGGAGAAGTGAGCCAGTGGAGAAGTTGCCCATGGTAACCAATCAGTGTTGAGGTAACATTTAATGGGACAGAGTCAATTCATATCGCACCCGCTAATAGGGCGATATTCAAATGCAGCCTGTTATCGCGCTGATCGCGCTCATTACAGTCTGGTTTGGGCGCGCAAAGCCCCTAAACCCGACTAAAGTAATGGGCGCGATCCTTAAGAGACCCGTTTGGGCGCCCAAATGGGTCTCTTTACACGCATTTCAGGTTGGGGGTAGCGAGCTGAAATTAACTTGTCGCGCCCGTCGGCAGTAACATTAGAATACCGGCGGTGGGCGAGATAGGGGGAGACGGACATTTGAAACTTGCCCATAAAGTGCATTCTATAAAATTATACGTTGCAGCTCTATAGCAACCAATCACAATCTAGTAATTATTTTGTAGACTGTACTAAATAAATAATAGCTAGAATCTGGGCAACATCTACTATTTGGATGGTCTCATAAAACTCCCCTAACAGATTTCCGTGATCCGGTGGCTGTATCTTAGCTGAGGGTGGCTGGATCTATCCAAGCCACCCATGCTTGTATGTGGCTACATTTAACTTAAATCTGTCATCGACCGAGCCGCAGAATAGCTTACGGTAGGGCATCATGAGTGTTAACAGCTTCTAAACTCTATTAAACCATTTTGTTTGGTTATTTTTTTTCAAGGATATTTTCACTGGTTACTCTGCTTTTCAAGTGAGTGGGTGACAAAGAAAAGGGAGAGAGAAATGTTAAAGTGCAATCTGCTAATTTTTTTAGACAGCAATATAAACATCTCTATTACAGAACAATCTGCTTACATAATGTTATCAACACTTCTAAAATAGACCAATTGCAAGAAATATCTACAGTACATATCTAATATACAAGATCACTGGTAATAGCTAAGACATCTAGTACCATTAAGACCAGTTTGCAAACAATGCCAACGCTTGCTTTTTGACAGCACAACACAAGTAATGTGCCATACAGTATTATGTATCCTCCTGACTGTCCCCATTTTGGCAGGATAGTTTCATTTTTCGGGCACTGTCCTGCAGTGTCCCATATTGAGATTGCCTCACTTATATTACCAGCTGGGGGGGGGGGGGGGGGGTAATTCAGAGTTGATCACAGCAGCAAATTTGTTAGCAGTTGGGCAAAACCATGTGTGGCAGATATAACATTTGCAGGGAAAGTTAGATTTGGGTGGGTTATTTTGTTTCTGGGCAGGGTAAATACTGGCTGCTTTATTTTTAAGCTGCAATTTAGATTTTAGTTTGAACACACCCCACCCAAATCTAACTCTATCTGCACATGTTATATCTGCCCCCTCCCCCCCCCCCCCCCCTGCAGTGCACATGGTATTGCCCAACTGCTATCAAATTTGCTGCTGTGATCAACTCTGAATTACCCCCAGGGTCCATTACATCTGCAGCCACATGAACTCCAGGTGACCAGGTTACATCGTTCTGGTATGGAGGCTACTCCCCAACCATTTGTTTTTATATGTTATCTTAAAGTGTTTTAACTTCTACACCATGAGAAGTTTTTTTTTTTTTTTTAGCCATATGAATTGGTGAGAAAATTGACTTTACTATATGGAATAAAAAGTTTTATATTCTTATATCAGTTGTTTCTAAGTAAACAAGATGGTGAGCATCAACTAGCATTGTAATTTAATGTGGTGTATCTACATGTTGATCACCCGGCTAAAGATACCTTTGTGTGCCTTGGCATCATTATTGTAAGCACAAATGTGAGCAACCATTTCATAATCACACAAATTGGTGCTCTCTGGTGGGTTGATGTGATTTGAGGACATCATCTTGAGTGGTCTTCTAGGTGATGGGCCTTTATCTCCAATCAAATTTCCTCCCTACATTTCTTAATAATAATTATCACAATACCAGTGATTTTGAATATATATAATATAGTTTTAGTTTAATATCTGCTCATCCATGAACCATTGACATTTATGTAGACGATGTGGAGATATATGGAGTCAGTGGACTATATAACATGGACTTCCTCTGTTGAGACAAGGATTGGCACAAGAACTGATTACCAGGGGATTATCTAGAGGTCCGAGCGCCCACAGCAAAGTAAGGGACTGGCAGCCTTCCAAACACACATTTTGGTGTCTTTTGCCATAAATAAGGACAGTGCGTGCTGAAGGAGCATGCATTGTAAAAGGGATGTGGCCCTGTGTAGAAGGGACATGGCTACACAATAGAACCCTCACTTCAGATTACAGTAGTGCACCTTACTCACATTACATGCATAGTAGTGTCTCTTATTCACGTTACACCACACCACACAGTAGTGTCCCTTATTCACATTACACAGTAATACAGCCCTTTAAATGTTATTCCCAGAGTAGTAGTGCCCCTTACACATTATGCTACATAGTGGTAGTGCCATTAACACATTGTCACACAGTAATAGTGCTCCTTACACATTATGCAGCATAGTAGTAGTGCCCTTAATACATTATTCCCACAATAGCAGTACCCCTTACACATAATGCCACACAGAAATAGTGCTCCTTACAGATTATGCCACAGTAGTAGTGCTCTTTACAGATTATTCCCATAGTAGTAGTGTCCCTTACACATTATGCCACATAGTAGTAGTACCCACTACACATTAGTCTCACAGTAGTAGTGCCCCTTACACCTTATGCCACACAGTAATAGTGTTCCTTACACATTACACCACACATTAGAGGTGTCCTTTACACATTATTCCCACAGTAGAAGTGCCCCTTACACATTATGCTACATAATAGTAGTGACCTTTACACATTATTCACACAGTAGTAGTGCCCCTTACACATTATACCACACAGTAATAGTGCTCCTTACACATTATGCTACACAGTATCAGTACCCCTTATGCATTATACCACATAGTAGTAGTGCTCTTTACACATTATTCCCACAGTAGTAGTGCCCTTTACACATTATACCATACAGTAGAAGTCCCACATTATGTCCACATAGTAGTAGTACCTGTCTGATCAACATAACAGCTCCTCAGCAGGGTACTGTGGGTGATAGTCTGGACTCTGGGTAGAAGTCATGGTCTCATGATGTTTCTTCCTGCAGACACTACAGGAGCTTGGGGTGGCGGAGCACAGGACAGTTACTGCCTGCTGTAATTATAATATTAACGGTGTGCCCAGCAGAGAAGGAGCTGGGCGCACCACTATGTGGGCACTAGACAATTACAGATAGCGGCAGCGACCTGTTCTTTACCTGGCCGAAGGTGGCACCACCTGCCGGTGTCCCTCGTGAGTGCCAAGGGGTAGATACGCTCCAGCTTTTGGGACTCTGTTAGCTTTAGAATTTGAAGATTGTTTAAAATTAGTTTGGGATTAGGGTTCTAGGATGTTGGAAAATGTCAAACTACACCTTATGTATAGTGAGTTTCCAAAAGACTTTTGTTCAACTAATGTAGAATAATGATATTCGGCATCAATGTTTTTGATGTGGACAGGAATAGCTACTAATATAATGGAAAGAAGCTATTTATTTCTTCAAACTAGACCACCAAAAGGGTGGGGAGGTGGGTGGGGCATTGTAGTCACATGACGTCATGCGGCATGTTGTCATCACACCTGGCATTCTGGGACTGGAGAAGACAAAGTACAGATGAGAGTTACAGTATATTCTCCCGTTGGCAAGCAGCAGCATTATCTAGTGAAGTTAGTCCCTAGATCACGCCTGCCCACAGCCAGCAATGGGCATAGACAGCATTGCCATGTGTTTCTACATCCTGGCCCGGGGTGGTATCACTGGGCGATGCCCCCACTTTGCTGGCACCTCTGGCAAGTGCTATCCTGGCCCTGGGGCAGATATGCCCCTGCTGGTTACTGCATTTTGGTTTACTGTATCCTTATACAAGTTTGGGTAACTGGTAATTGTCTGCTGCTTTTCTGTAGCGCCAAGGCCGGGTCACACTTTTTTTCTATATCATATTACAATGGTTCACAGACTTTGGGGGATATGTATCAAAACCTTCTAAAGAGGAAGTAGAAGCATTGCCCATAGCTACCAATCGAGCTATAATTTTATAAAATGCACTTAATAAATGATATCTAGAAACTGATGGGTTATTATGGGTAACAGTTCTCTCTTTAGAAGATTTGAAACATCTCCCCTTAGTTACATAAATTTGCAATGTGTAGCTGAACACCCACAGTGGCATAATCCAGCTGTACAAAACTGCGAGCCACCCACAGAGATTAGAGAGCAGAGAATGATTTTGTCATGAATGATCATTGTCTAATTTTACCTAGGAATTCTGTTTAACAAATGGTTAGTCAATAAGCTAATTATCTGAGCTTTTCTGTAATGTAGCGCTGAGTATTATACAGTACTGTACATTCACATGCACAATATGCTACGTAGCACTAGCAAAAGAACAAGCTTGGAAACAGTCATCCAATGGTATATATATATATATATATATATATATAGTGTCTAATATTTGGCCGATGTGCCCTTTAAATTTCAATAAGTTGGGGTGCAAAAAAAAATATCACAAAAGCTGTATGAAAAATAAATATCAGACTTGTCATGTCTCATTCCCGCTCTTTCATGAAGGGAATACCTAATTGACAGCATGAGAGGGGGATTTATAAGTGGGTACCGAAGAGTTTCAAGATTGAAAGATTAAAAGATTTGTGACTGAAGGATCAAGATTCGTCAAAGCGAGCTCATTAAATGATTCAGGTGCGCTTGTCAAGTATTTCCTTGGTATCATTTTTATCGCTATATTAAAATGAACCAAAGATATATTTTTTTTATTATTTATCTTATTCTTATGGAAATGTGTTGACAACTTTTAAGAATATTTTTTCATTGTTTTTAGTTTTGTTTTCTATGCAAATGGTTTTTCACCTACATTTTATAATTCACTTAAAGATCAAGCTCTTTTTTTTTCTTTGCATTCATAAAATTATTAGAGGACATTAATTTTAATATTCCACAATGTTCTTGTTGCTTTGTGTGCTGCTATGGAAATAATATGAGCTTCAAAAAACTTTTAATGATGTTGAATACTTAAGTGCAACAGCTTGTTAAGAAGGATCATTTATAGTACAAAATATTTTTTTTAATAAAGAGACTTTGGCATGTCAAATCCCTTTTACTACTGTCCCAGGTACTAGGGACATCCACAGTATACTGGTTTTCAGCTTTAGTAATGGTTTATTATTAGGAGGTAATTAAAGTAGACAACCTGTAATGTGACAGCAGCTGATGTCCCATCATCCACCACCAGCCACTAGGTGTATTGCTCTTGAAACTGGGGAAGTACTGTTGTAAGAAGACACATACTGTTGTAAGAAGACGTTTGTATGGCCCTGAGGACGGGGTCTAATCCCCGAAACATGTTGGCCCAATAAATCATTTGACATTACTGCAGTTGCCAAGTCTGATTGAGTGCCGCCGCCATATCCCTTTACTGCATAGTGGAACGGAGTTTCCACCAGGAGGGCACCTCAGCGATTCCATCTTTATAAGGGGAGTGCCGGGACGATCTATTTACTTTTATATATATATATATATATATATATATAAAAAATTATATACATACACACAAACATTAGATAGATAGATAGATAGATATTTGTATTATTATTATTAATAATAATAATAATAATAATAATAATGATGATAATAATAATAATAACAACAGTTATTTACAGAATTTAAATAAGATATGCTGATCATTTACCAACTTTGCATGTGCCAATTGTAATAAAATCTATTCAAAATGGTTGTACCTATATAAATTTAAGATCTGTGTTCATTTATGTAATTTACAGATCAATAAAAGCTAAATGAAATCTCTTTTGTTTTTCAGGTAAGCAATAACATCCTTCATATATTCAGACTTCAATAAGGTAAAACAAACAATTAATTTTTAAATGTGGATGGTCGGTAATGTTTACCCCATGTTTTAATTGGCAAATGCATATTTACTTTGAAATTGTGAAACTTATTAGACAAGAATCCAACGTGAGATTGCAGAGTTGGCTTGGATATTGATAAATGTACATGCACAATATATACAAGTTTAATTTAGGAACTTCAGTATAACAGAGTGCGAACCAGAAAAACTAAGGGTACATTTAATAAACACAACTGACTTTCTCCATCATTTTAGTTGGCGTAAGCCATACTTTTGTTTTATCTCTGCTTAGTTACATGAAAACTGCGGAGAAATCACCGACTTCTGCACCTTTTCATTCCTCCTTACGCATTCCTGCAGCCCACTTTGGATATGATGGGGGCTGTGCACGACCAGTATTTATATAAATAAGAGAAGAGAAGCTTATCTCATCTTTTTATGAAACATAACTCCATCTTTAGATGCCTTCTTACCTGTAGAAATGGAGAAAAACAGGGTAGAGACATTCTGGGGTATATTTACTAAAAGTCGCTTTTGGTTTTCTGTCGATTTCCAGTTGATTTTATGTGGTAGGTATTTACTAAAGTCAAAATCGACTCAAAACAGAACCTTACACCTAAATAGAACTACAACAGAACCTTCAATACTTTAACATAGAGTTCAATCCCTAGCCCATATTTACTAATAGTCAATATAGAAATCGACTCAAAATCGACCACAAATCATCATTTTTAATAGAACCATCAAAAACAGTTCTATTTGATTTTAAATCATGTGGAATTGTCTGGAACCTCAATGTTGGAAAAAAAATGTGAGAGAAGCACTCTGGCTGCATAAATCATGGTATGTAAAGGCACAGCAATGATTAAAAAAATTGTGGATATGCAAATTAGCCCAGGAACGACGGTATTTGTGGGTAATACGGTGCATGTGACAGTGCATGTGGCCAATAGGAATGCTTTTGTATAGTTTTATCTTTATATCAATTTTTGATGAATAGAACACATTTAGAACTTCAAACAGAACTCACATCACCCAGTGATTTTTAAATGGAACTCAAGGTCAACTTTCAGTAAATGACCTATTTGGAATAGAAACAGTGTAGATGATTTTGTAGGGATGACGTTTCTAATAGAGATGAGCGCCTGAAATTTTTCGGGTTTTGTGTTTTGGTTTTGGGTTCGGTTCCGCGGCCGTGTTTTGGGTTCGACCGCGTTTTGGCAAAACCTCACCGAATTTTTTTTGTCGGATTCGGGTGTGTTTTGGATTCGGGTGTTTTTTTCAAAAAACCCTAAAAAACAGCTTAAATCATAGAATTTGGGGGTAATTTTGATCCCAAAGTATTATTAACCTCAAAAAACATAATTTACACTCATTTTCAGCCTATTCTGAACACATCACACCTCACAATATTATTTTTAGTCCTAAAATTTGCACCAAGGTCGCTGTGTGAGTAAGATAAGCGACCCTAGTGGCCGACACAAACACCGGGCCCATCTAGGAGTGGCACTGCAGTGTCACGCAGGATGTCCCTTCCAAAAAACCCTCCCCAAACAGCACATGACGCAAAGAAAAAAAGAGGCGCAATGAGGTAGCTGACTGTGTGAGAAAGATAAGCGACCCTAGTGGCCGACACAAACACCGGGCCCATCCATGTCACGCAGGATGTCCCTTCCAAAAAACCCTCCCCAATCAGCACATGATGCAAAGAAAAAGAAAAGAAAAAAGAGGTGCAAGATGGAATTATCCTTGGGCCCTCCCACCCACCCTTATGTTGTATAAACAAAACAGGACATGCACACTTTAACCAACCCATCATTTCAGTGACAGGGTCTGCCACACGACTGTGACTGATATGACGGGTTGGTTTGGACCCCCCCCAAAAAAGAAGCAATTAATCTCTCCTTGCACAAACTGGCTCTACAGAGGCAAGATGTCCACCTCATCTTCACCCTCCGATATATCACCGTGTACATCCCCCTCCTCACAGATTATCAATTCGTCCCCACTGGAATCCACCATCTCAGCTCCCTGTGTACTTTGTGGAGGCAATTGCTGCTGGTCAATGTCTCCGCGGAGGAATTGATTATAATTCATTTTAATGAACATCATCTTCTCCACATTTTCTGGATGTAACCTCGTACGCCGATTGCTGACAAGGTGAGCGGCGGCACTAAACACTCTTTCGGAGTACACACTTGTGGGAGGGCAACTTAGGTAGAATAAAGCCAGTTTGTGCAAGGGCCTCCAAATTGCCTCTTTTTCCTGCCAGTATAAGTACGGACTGTGTGACGTGCCTACTTGGATGCGGTCACTCATATAATCCTCCACCATTCTATCAATGTTGAGAGAATCATATGCAGTGACAGTAGACGACATGTCCGTAATCGTTGTCAGGTCCTTCAGTCCGGACCAGATGTCAGCATCAGCAGTCGCTCCAGACTGCCCTGCATCACCGCCAGCGGGTGGGCTCGGAATTCTGAGCCTTTTCCTCGCACCCCCAGTTGCGGGAGAATGTGAAGGAGGAGATGTTGACAGGTCGCGTTCCGCTTGACTTGACAATTTTGTCACCAGCAGGTCTTTCAACCCCAGCA
Source organism: Pseudophryne corroboree (assembly GCF_028390025.1). Classification (NCBI taxonomy): domain Eukaryota; kingdom Metazoa; phylum Chordata; class Amphibia; order Anura; family Myobatrachidae; genus Pseudophryne; species Pseudophryne corroboree. Next base: position 950,665,715 of record NC_086445.1, on the reverse strand, counting down.
GACCTGTGTCTGCCGGAAAGAGAGATCCAAGGTAGGCTTTAAATCTAGGATCGAGCACGGTGGCCAAAATGTAGTGCTCTGATTTCAACAGATTGACCACCCGTGAATCCTTGTTAAGCGAATTAAGGGCTGCATCCACAAGTCCCACATGCCTAGCGGAATCGCTCCGTGTTAGCTCCTTCTTCAATGCCTCCAGCTTCTTCTGCAAAAGCCTGATGAGGGGAATGACCTGACTCAGGCTGGCAGTGTCTGAACTGACTTCACGTGTGGCAAGTTCAAAGGGCATCAGAACCTTGCACAACGTTGAAATCATTCTCCACTGCACTTGAGACAGGTGCATTCCATCTCCTATATCGTGCTCAATTGTATAGGCTTGAATGGCCTTTTGCTGCTCCTCCAACCTCTGAAGCATATAGAGGGTTGAATTCCACCTCGTTACCACTTCTTGCTTCAGATGATGGCAGGGCAGGTTCAGTAGTTTTTGGTGGTGCTCCAGTCTTCTGTACGTGGTGCCTGTACGCCGAAAGTGTCCCGCAATTTTTCTGGCCACCGACAGCATCTCTTGCACGCCCCTGTCGTTTTTTAAAAAATTCTGCACCACCAAATTCAAGGTATGTGCAAAACATGGGACGTGCTGGAATTTGCCCATATTTAATGCACACACAATATTGCTGGCGTTGTCCGATGCCACAAATCCACAGGAGAGTCCAATTGGGGTAAGCCATTCCGCGATGATCTTCCTCAGTTGCCGTAAGAGGTTTTCAGCTGTGTGCGTATTCTGGAAAGCGGTGATACAAAGCGTAGCCTGCCTAGGAAAGAGTTGGCGTTTGCGAGATGCTGCTACTGGTGCCGCCGCTGCTGTTCTTGCGGCGGGAGTCCATACATCTACCCAGTGGGCTGTCACAGTCATATAGTCCTGACCCTGCCCTGCTCCACTTGTCCACATGTCCGTGGTTAAGTGGACATTGGGTACAACTGCATTTTTTAGGACACTGGTGAGTCTTTTTCTGACGTCCGTGTACATTCTCGGTATCGCCTGCCTAGAGAAGTGGAACCTAGATGGTATTTGGTAACGGGGGCACACTGCCTCAATAAATTGTCTAGTTCCCTGTGAACTAACGGCGGATACCGGACGCACGTCTAACACCAACATAGTTGTCAAGGACTCAGTTATCCGCTTTGCAGTAGGATGACTGCTGTGATATTTCATCTTCCTCGCAAAGGACTGTTGAACAGTCAATTGCTTACTGGAAGTAGTACAAGTGGGCTTACGACTTCCCCTCTGGGATGACCATCGACTCCCAGCGGCAACAACAGCAGCGCCAGCAGCAGTAGGCGTTACACGCAAGGATGCATCGGAGGAATCACAGGCAGGAGAGGACTCGTCAGACTTGCCAGTGACATGGCCTGCAGGACTATTGGCATTCCTGGGGAAGGAGGAAATTGACACTGAGGGAGTTGGTGGGGTGGTTTGCGTGAGCTTGGTTACAAGAGGAAGGGATTTACTGGTCAGTGGACTGCTTCCGCTGTCACCCAAAGTTTTTGAACTTGTCACTGACTTATTATGAATGCGCTGCAGGTGACGTATAAGGGAGGATGTTCCGAGGTGGTTAACGTCCTTACCCCTACTTATTACAGCTTGACAAAGGGAACACACGGCTTGACACCTGTTGTCCGCATTTCTGGTGAAATACCTCCACACCGAAGAGCTGATTTTTTTGGTATTTTCACCTGGCATGTCAACGGCCATATTCCTCCCACGGACAACAGGTGTCTCCCCGGGTGCCTGACTTAAACAAACCACCTCACCATCAGAATCCTCCTGGTCAATTTCCTCCCCAGCGCCAGCAACACCCATATCCTCCTCATCCTGGTGTACTTCAACACTGACATCTTCAATCTGACTATCAGGAACTGGACTGCGGGTGCTCCTTCCAGCACTTGCAGGGGGCATGCAAATAGTGGAAGGCGCATGCTCTTCACGTCCAGTGTTGGGAAGGTCAGGCATCGCAAACGACACAATTGGACTCTCCTTGTGGATTTGGGATTTCAAAGAACGCACAGTTCTTTGCGGTGCTTTTGCCAGCTTGAGTCTTTTCAGTTTTCTAGCGAGAGGCAGAGTGCTTCCATCCTCATGTGAAGCTGAACCACTAGCCATGAACATAGGCCAGGGCCTCAGCCGTTCCTTGCCACTCCGTGTGGTAAATGGCATATTGGCAAGTTTACGCTTCTCCTCCGACAATTTTATTTTAGGTTTTGGAGTCCTTTTTTTTCTGATATTTGGTGTTTTGGATTTGACATGCTCTGTACTATGACATTGGGCATCGGCCTTGGCAGACGACGTTGCTGGCATTTCATCGTCTCGGCCATGACTAGTGGCAGCAGCTTCAGCACGAGGTGGAAGTGGATCTTGATCTTTCCCTAATTTTGGAACCTCAACTTTTTTGTTCTCCATATTTTATAGGCAGAACTAAAAGGCACCTCAGGTAAACAATGGAGATGGATGGATTGGATACTAGAATACAATTATGGACGGACTGCCACGGTTAGGTGGTATAAAAAAACCACGGTTAGGTGGTATATATTATAATAATAATACAATTATGGATGGACGGACTGCCTGCCGACTGCCGACACAGAGGTAGCCACAGCCGTGAACTACCGCACTGTACACTGGTTGATAAAGAGATAGTAGTATACTCGTAACAACTAGTATGACACTATAACGACGAAGAATGAAAAAAAAACCACGGTTAGGTGGTATATATTATAATAATAATACAATTATGGATGGACGGACTGCCTGCCGACTGCCGACACAGAGGTAGCCACAGCCGTGAACTACCGCACTGTACACTGGTTGATAAAGAGATAGTAGTATACTCGTAACAACTAGTATGACACTATGACGGTATAAAGAATGAAAAAAAAACCACGGTTAGGTGGTATATATTATAATAATAATACAATTATGGATGGACGGACTGCCTGCCGACTGCCGACACAGAGGTAGCCACAGCCGTGAACTACCGCACTGTACACTGGTTGATAAAGAGATAGTAGTATACTCGTAACAACTAGTATGACACTATGACGACGGTATAAAGAAAGAAAAAAAAATACCACGGTTAGGTGGTATATATTGTAATACAATTATGGATGGACGGACTGCCTGCCGAGTTCCGACTGCCGACACAGAGGTAGCCACAGCCGTGAACTACCGCACTGTACTGTGTCTGCTGCTAATATAGACTGGTTGATAAAGAGATAGTATACAATACATACAACAATATACTACTATACTGGTGGTCAGGCACTGGTCACCACTAGTCACACTGGCAGTGGCACTCCTGCAGCAAAAGTGTGCACTGTTTAATTTTAAATTAATATAATATTATGTACTCCTGGGGGCTCCTGCTATAACAACCTGCAGTGCTCCCCAGTCTCCCCCACAATTATTATAAGCTTTGCCTTTTATACATTGATGTGCAGCACACTGGGCTGAGCTGAGTGCACACAGACTGAGTCACACTGTGTGACTGGCTGCTGCTGTGTATCGCTTTTTTTCAGGCAGAGAACGGATATAGCAGAGAACGGATATATTATATTAAAATAAATAAAAGTTAACTAACAACAACTGCACTGGTCACTGTGGTAAACTCTGTCTGACTCTGCACAATCTCTCTCTCTCTTCTAATCTAATTTCTAATGGAGAGGACGCCAGCCACGTCCTCTCCCTATCAATCTCAATGCACGTGTGAAAATGGCGGCGACGCGCGGCTCCTTATATAGAATACGAGTCTCGCGAGAATCCGACAGCGTCATGATGACGTTCGGGCGCGCTCGGGTTAACCGAGCAAGGCGGGAGGATCCGAGTCTGCTCGGACCCGTAAAAAAAACATGAAGTTCGTGCGGGTTCGGTTTCAGAGAAACCGAACCCGCTCATCTCTAGTTTCTAATCTGATCAATTTTAAATATAACCAAAATTGACTTTTAGTAAATATACCTCTCTGTTTCTGCTCTTCTCCATGATATCTGCTACCCCTGCCAGCTAGCGCTCATCCGCCGACTTCCTCTTCTCTGCTCCCCCCGGCCAGCTTTTCCGTTCAGCGCTTGGCTGATATCACCAATGCTGATTGTCACATGCGCATAGCATCCAAACTTAAATTCTGACTAGGATCCCTCTGTTGCATGAAGTATGTTACAGCAGTGAACTCTATACCAGTGTGTCACCACTTTGGATGTGTAATGTACATTTAGACATATAATAGCAAAACTGTTTAGGAAATATTGGTGATGTGCAACAGAAAATTAAATGACATAAACTGTTAAGAGTTAGTAGAGTTAGTTATGGTTTGTCATGGCTCTAAGTGCTGATGAACATGGCAAGAGTGTGTTGCAGTAATGAAAATGCATGAAGGTTGGAAGTTATGAAAGGAGAGCTCTTCTTCCAATGCAGTAGATGACATCTAATGTTCACTTGCCAAATGCAAGTACATGGATTACATGGTAATATGGTTGGTGATCCAGGCTATATCATAACAGAAACCAAGGCCATTTCTTGGTGTTATGATGTCACCTATTCTACCATCGTTAATGGTTCTTGTAATCCAGTATCGATCACTCTACAGCACCTGCACAAAATGGCTCCTTCCACTACCTGTCATTGACCAGTTGTGTAGCATCTCTAAGGGGGACATTTACTAAGCAGTGATAAGAGCGGAGAAGTGAGCCAGTAGAGATATTTCCAAATCAACCAATCAGCAGCTCTGTATCATTTTATAGTATGCAAATTATAGATGTTACTTCAGTGCTGATTGGTTGCCATGGGCAACTTCTCCACTGGCTCACTTCTCCTCTCTTATCACTGCTTAGTAAATGTTCCCCTAAGTCTGTTACGTGATACTGTTTTATACCTGCTTACAAATTGGTTACACTGAAATGAATGAAGACTGCAAATATTGCTCTATTAGCTCATTTAATCCTATCTGGACATTTATGAAGATTGTTTCACAGATACTGTAACTTTGATGATAAGTAGTGTTGCCCAAACAGCATAATCAGACGTCTTGCTTCATTCTGTAAAATACTCAGAAAAATTATAGAATCTGGTTGGCCACTATGGGTACAACACCATCTTGTCCTGAAAGTTACCGGTGTTTATCCTAACTCTCCCTGTCTATTTCCCCTGTTAGCGACGTTCTCCCAGCTAGTACATATGTCAGTTATTCTAAATGCATTATGACTTGAACATTCTAGAGCTATAGGGATGATTCTATGGATTTATGATAAATAAACTACCAGGTAAAACGTGTGTTACAGTATGGATTCCTACACACGGATTTGAATATTGTTGTTTTTTGGGGGGAATGATTTGCAGTGCAGTACTTATAGTATTTTGCTCCCTGTTTATAGTTTAAAGTAAAATTGCCATTTTTTTTACTGTACTCTCATACCTGACAGGCAGTTATTAGTTCACCCTCTTGGTACCTCCCATGTTCCTATTATGCAAACTACCAAATTATAAAGAAGGAGACGTAGATGTAGTTAATATCCCAGTGCTCAGAATGCTGACAACAGCATCCCAACAGTCAGAATCACAACAGATTAGGGTTAGGTTTAGGGTTAGGCACTAGGTGAAGGGTTAGGCTGTGGGGGTTGTGGTTAAGGTTAGGCTGCGGGGGAGGGTGGATTAAGGTTAGACTGTGGGAGACGTGGGGAGCTTGTATTTCCTCCACCTACAGTATTTACATGAGTTCCTTCCAGGTACTCTGAGTTCCTTCCATGCTCCAAAACATACTGTTACATTAATTAGGTTTTGTCAAAATACTATGTATATATGTGGTATGTATGTATGTGTATATGTGGTATGCATGTGTAAATGTTGTATAGTATGTGTATATGTGGTATGGTATGTGGTATGTACAGTATGTGTATATGTGGTATAGTATGTGTATATGTGGTACGGTAGGGTGTATATGTGGTATAGTATGGGTATATGTGGTATGGTAAGTGTATATGTAGTATAGCATGTGTATATGTGGTATAGTATGTGTATATGTGGTATGGTATGTGTATATGTGGTATAGTATGTGTATATGTGGTATGTATGTGTATATGTGGTATAGTATGTGTATATGTGGTATAGTATGTGTATATGTGGTTTGTATGTGTATATGTGGTATAGTATGTGTATATGTGGTATAGTATGTGTATATGTGATATGTATGTGTATATATGGTATAGTATGTGTATTCGTGGTATAGCATGTGTATATGTAGTATAGCATGTGTATATGTGGTATGTATTTGTATATGTTGTATAGTATGTGTATATGTGGTATGGTATGTGGTATGTTCAGTATGTGTATGTGTGGTATAGTATGTGTATATGTGGTATGGTATGTGTATATGTGGTATAGTATGGGTATATGTGGTATGGTATGTGTATATGTAGTATAGCATGTGTATATGTGGTATAGTATGTGTATATGTGGTATGGTATGTGTATATATGGTATAGTATGTGTGTATATGGTATGTATGTGTATATGTGGTATGTATGTGTATATGTGGTATAGTATGTGTATATGTTGTTTAGTATATGTATATGTATGTGTATATGTGGTATAGCATGTGTATATGTGGTATAGTATGTGTATATGTTGTATAGTATGTGTATATATGGTATGGTGTGTGTATATATGGTATAGTATGTGTGTATATGGTATGTATGTGTATATGTGGTATGTATGTGTATATGTGGTATAGCATGTGTATACATGGTACAACATGTATATATGTAGTAAACCATGTGTATATGGGGTATAGTATATGTATATGTTGTATGTATGTGTATATGTGGTATAGTTTGTGCATATATGGTATAGCATGTGTATATGTAGTATAGCATGTGTATATGTGGTATAGTATGTGTATATGTTGTATAGTATGTGTATATGTGATATGGTATGTGGTATGTATATTTATATGTGGTATTGTATGTGTATATATGGTATAGTATGTGTATATATGGTATGTATGTGTATATGTGGTATAATATGTGTATATGTGGTATAGTATGTGTATATGTGGTATAGTATGTGTATACATGGTATAGCATGTGTATATGTGGTATAGTATGTGTATATGTTGTATAGTACGTGTATATGTGATATGGTATGTGGTATGTATATATGTGGTATATTATGTGTATATATGGTATAGTGTGTGTATATATGGTATGTATGTGTATATGTGGTATGTATGTGTATATGTTGTATAGTATGTGTATATGTGATATGTATGTTTATTAGTGATGTGCACCGGAAATTTTTCGGGTTTTGTTTTTTGGTTTTGGATTCGGTTCCGCGGCCGTGCTTTGGATTCGGACGCGTTTTGGCAAAACCTCCCTGAAAATTTTTTGTCGGATTCGGGTGTGTTTTGGATTTAGGTGTTTTTTTTTACAAAAAAACTCTCAAAAACAGCTTAAATCATAGAATTTGGGGGTCATTTTGATCCCATAGTATTATTAACCTCAATAACCATAATTTACACTCATTTTCAGTCTATTCTGAACACCTCACACCTCACAATATTATTTTTAGTCCTAAAATTTGCATCGAGGTCGCTGGATGGCTGAGCTAAGCGACCCAAGTGGCCAACACAAACACCTGGCCCATCTAGGAGTGGCACTGCAGTGTCAGGCAGGATGGCACTTCAAGAAATAGTCCCCAAATAGCACATGATGCAAAGAAAAAAGAGACGCAATGAGGTAGCTGTGTGACTAAGCTAAGCGACCCAAGTGGCCGACACAAACACCTGGCCCATCTAGGAGTGGCACTGCAGTGTCAGACAGGATGGCACTTCAAAAAATAGTCCCCAAACAGCACATGATGCAAAGAAAAAAAAGAGGTGCACCAAGGTCGCTGGATGGCTAAGCTAAGCGACCCAAGTGGCCGACACAAACACCTGGCCCATCTAGGAGTGGCACTGCAGTGTCAGACAGGATGGCACTTAAAAAAATAGTCCCCAAACAGAACATGATGCAAAGAAAAAAAAGAGGTGAACCAAGGTCGCTGGATGGCTAAGCTAAGCGACCCATGTGGCCGAAACAAACACCTGGCCCATCTAGGAGTGGAACTGCAGTGTCAGGCAGGATGGCACTTCAACAAAATAGTCCCCAAACAGCACATGATGCAAAGAAAAAAAGAGGCGCAATGAGGTAGCTGTGTGACTAAGCTAAGCGACCCAAGTGGCCGACACAAACACCTTGCCCATCTAGGAGTGGCACTGCAGTGTCAGACAGGATGGCACTTAAAAAAATAGTACCCAAACAGCACACGATGCAAAGAAAAAAAAGAGGTGCACCAAGGTCACTGGATGGCTAAGCTAAGCAACCCAAGTGGCCGACACAAACACCTGGCCCATCTAGGAGTGGCACTGCAGTGTCAGACAGGATGGCAGATTTAAAAAAATAGTCCTCAAACAGCACATGATGCAAAGAAAAAAAGAGGTGCCTGACTTAAACAAACCACCTCACCATCAGAATCCTCCTTGTCAATTTCCTCCCCAGCGCCAGCAACACCCATATCCTCATCCTGGTGTACTTCAACAGTGACATCTTCAATTTGACTATCAGGAACTGGACTGCGGGTGCTCCTTTCAGCACTTGCAGGGGGCGTGCAAATGGTGGAAGGCGCAACCTCTTCCTGTCCAGTGTTGGGAAGGTCAGGCATCGCAACCGACACAATTGGACTCTCCTTGGGGATTTGTGATTTAGAAGAACGCACAGTTCTTTGCTGTGCTTTTGCCATCTTAACTGTTTTAAGTTTTCTAGCAGGAGGATGAGTGCTTCCATCCTCATGTGAAGCTGAACCACTAGCCATGAACATAGGCCAGGCCCTTAGCCGTTCCTTGCCACTCTGTGTCGTAAATGGCACATTGGCAAGTTTACGCTTCTCCTCAGACGATTTTGATTTAGATTTTTGGGTCATTTTACTGAGCTTTATTTTTTTTTATTTTACATGCTCTCTACTATGACATTGGGCATCGGCCTTGGCAGACGACGTTGATGGCATTTCATCGTCTCGGCCATGACTAGTGGCAGCAGCTTCAGCACGAGGTGGAAGTGGATCTTGATCTTTCCCTATTTTACCCTCCACATTTTTGTTCTCCATTTTTTAATGTGTGGAATTATATGCCAGTAATATATCAATAGCAATGGCCTACTACTATATATACTGTGCAAAACTGAAATGCACCACAGGTATGGATGGATAGTATACTTGATGACACAGAGGTAGGTAGAGCAGTGGACTACTGTACCGTACTGCTATATATATAGTTATACTGGTGGTCAGCAAACTGTTCAAAACTGAAATGCACCACAGGTATGGATGGATAGTATACTTGACGACACAGAGGTAGGTAGAGCAGTGGCATTCTGTACCGTAATGCTATATAGTATATACTGGTGGTCAGCAAACTGTGCAAAACTGAAATGCACCACAGGTATGGATGGATAGTATACTTGACGACACAGAGGTAGGTAGAGCAGTGGACTACTGTACCGTACTGCTATATATATATATATATAGTTATACTGGTGGTCAGCAAACTGTGCAATACTGAAATGCACCACAGGTATGGATGGATAGTATACTTGACGACACAGAGGTAGCTAGAGCAGTTGCCTTCTGTACCGTACTGCTATATAGTATATACTGGTGGTCAGCAAACTGTGCAAAACTGAAATGCACCACAGGTATGGATGGATAGTATACTTGACGACACAGAGGTAGGTAGAGCAGTGGACTACTGTACCGTACTGCTATATATATAGTTATACTGGTGGTCAGCAAACTGTGCAAAACTGAAATGCACCACAGGTATGGATGGATAGTATACTTGACGACACAGAGGTAGCTAGAGCAGTGGCCTTCTGTACTGTACTGCTATATAGTATATACTGGTAGTCAGCAAACTGTGCAAAACTGAAATGCACCACAGGTATGGATGGATAGTATACTTGACGAAACAGAGGTAGGTAGAGCAGTGGACTACTGTACCGTAATGCTATATATATAGTTATACTGGTGGTCAGCAAAATTATGCACTGTCCTCCTACTAGTATATATATATACTACAATGCAGCACAGATATGGAGCGTTTTTCAGGCAGAGAACGTATACTACTGGTGGTCACTGGTCAGCAAAATTCTGCACTGTCCTCCTACTATATAATACTGCTGGTCCCCAGTCCCCACAATAAAGCAATTAGCACACTGAGCACAGATATTTCCAGCACACTGAGCACAGTCAGATATGGAACGTTTTTCAGGCTGAGAACGTAGATATTTGCACTTGCAGCACACTGAGCACAGATATTTGCAGCACACTGAGCACAGATATTTGCAGCACAATTTGCAGCCCACTGAACATAGAAACTGAGAGGACGCCAGCCACGTCCTCTCACGATCATCTCCAATGCACGAGTGAAAAATGGCGGCGACGCGCGGCTCCTTATATAGAATACGAATCTCGCGAGAATCCGACCGTGGGATGATGACGTTCGGGTTAACCGAGCAAGGCGGGAGGATCCGAGTTGCTCGGACCCGTGCAAAAAAAGGTGAAGTTCATGCGGGTTCGGATCCCGAGCCCGCTCATCACTAATGTTTATATGTGGTATAGTATGTGTATACATGGTATAGTATGTGTATATGTGATATGGTATGTGGCATGTATATATGTGGTATAGTATATGTATATAGGGTATAGTATGGGTATTTGTGGTATGTATGTGTATATGTGGTATGTATGTGTATATATGGCATAGTATGTATATATATGGTATAGTATGTGTATATGTGGTATGTATGTGTATATGTGGTATAGTATGTGTTTATGTGGTATGTATGTGTATATGTGGTATAGTATGTGTATATGTAATATGTATGTGTATATGTGGTATAGTATGTGTTTATGTGGTATGTATGTGTATATGTGGTATAGTATGTGTATATGTGATATGTATGTGTATATGTGGTATAGTATGTGTATATGTGGACATTTAGACTGCAAGGGGTTATTTAATTCCAGGCAATGTGCAGCATGTGATTGATTAAATGTTCTCAATACAGGGATATGTAATCTAATCAGAGCTATATAAATAAATGCCAGTAACAGGGATTATCCTTAGTATAAGGAACATGGCATACTGAGGGTGTGATAGGGTCCGTGACATGTATGGAATAAGGGACTATACCTACTGCATGACTTTCAAATGGTCAAGCTTGAGCACCTGTAAAGTACTATTTTGCAGAATGGGGTAACAGAGAAGCTTACAAAAAGAGAAAAATAAAAAGGTTTTATTGTAATATGATAGTCTAACTTTTGTTTCCTAGGCATAATACAAATCACACGCACAGTAGAGGGGGCCAAATACAGTATATAGAGAGCCATAAAACAGCAATATCACCCAACATTACCTACTGTATATCGCCCAATCACAATAAATTGCTGCTCTAGTCCATTTTCTTTGCCTAATTTTCATATCTCTAATACAGAGTCAAAAACAAACCAGTTGCCCTTCATACTGCATCATATACTGTACATCAGTCAGTAGAGACTGTGATATAATTACAACTGGGAGGTCTATGTTGAATGATATTTCCTCTTTATCCCCAGTGTTTGCTTATACCACATAACCAGGCCTCAAAACATATGTTTAATTACCATCCCACCATCCATGCTAACCCCACTCCTTTTATTGGCAGGTGCGTCATTGTGCAAACAGCTACTGCATTTTAACCTTTTAAGTGCTTTGAGATTTTTAGGTTATTCATATACACTGTTAGCCCACTGGAGGCAGCTGCAGTCTTTTCTAAAATGTCTGTCAATCAAATATATCATTTAAACTCCATCATGGAAAAAGGCACAAATAGAAATAGTCCTGTTGGGGTTTACTATTTAATTACTTGACTGGAATAGACACATGTGATGCGACTGGAGCCAGGTGTAAGTTTCCTGGCTTGGTCGCATGCAACGCGATTCCCCCAATGTGCTCCCCCCTCACCTCGGACCGTAAGGTAAGACCCCATAGTGGAAGAGGGTGGGCAGCGGGAAGCTCTCACAGGGCTGACCCTGATTCACCCATTCCCCAGACACAAGCCACGAGTGCGGGATTAGTGTCCCAGGGAACGTCTCTTTCAAGGTGTATCACTGGCTGCAACCTCCACATAAATGGCTGCAGGTCCATTGCAAGATATGGTCAAACTCACCAATCTGTCCGCAGTCTTCACCGATAAGGAGTACCCTAAGGATAAGACAGGATTAACAGCAGAAGAATATACAGGCACATTTTTAATAAAACCTTCAGAACCTTTTACAATCTTTTTTCACCTGTGATCAGGCTTATGGAATATGGAGTCACACCCATAGAGATGCGGGACACCGCTCTTTAGGGTATTGACTTATTGAATTTACTTATTGTTTGAATTATTTAGACTTTCTGAGCTCATTTTACAGAACTGTTTACATATACAACTAGCTTTGATATTTCCCATTGTTTATTATTGCAGTGAATGGATTAACAACTGTTATTACTACATAATAGGCTGTGCATACCAAGATGTTAAGAATATATTTTAACGCTAGTAAAATTTTCCTGGAATATTAGCTCATTCATCTTCATTTCACATTATTTTCACTGCGGCACTTGCATCTAAAAGGCTGAGAGCAGTACAGTATTAATTGCTTCTATTAACAAGGGTGGGTTCCTTGCACGTACGCCCGCTTGCCTGAAAACGCAACAATATAGTACTCAGTGCAGTGGTCTCTCACCCTTTGCTCATAATGTGCATGCAGAGTAGATACTATAGAAATATTTCCAAGGTGCAGATTTATATATTTTTGCACCAGTCCCTGAAAATAAAGATTCCTTATGGGTGCAATTCACAGCAATAAGGAACCTTTAGCCGTCTAAATGTGTCAAATCTGACTCACGCGAAAAAAACAGCGAAAGTTATCCCATAGACCTAGTGTGTAAGTTCATCCAAGATAGCACTCTCACCCGGTCCATAGGAACCGGAGCCCATAGTGAATTGGCAGGTGTGAAGATACGGATTCTCAGATCACTCAGGTAAACAGTTTAGTAAAGTGGCAAATGCCTTTTATTGTAAAGATACACACACAGTACACAAAACAGTAACTATTATATGCCAGGATGGTATCTTACTTACTAAGTCCCCACAGTAGTTTTGAATTACAGTCTCCTGCCAGCCTGCCAGCAGTAGTTCTGAGTCCCCTGGTCTGGGATACCAGCTCACACAGTGCCCTTTGCCACTGACGGCACCGCAATGCCTAGTCAGTGTCTCCACTACAGAGGTACAGCCACTCTCTCTGTCCTTCTCATCTGTGTAGATCTCACCCTCAGTGCACGTCCAGTAGCCTCTTGAAACCAGCAGATCCCAATAATGCTTCTAGGCCTCAGCACACTGGCAGCACTATCTTCCCAGTAGCTTTCAGAAGCCAAACTCATCACTCCTCTCAGGCCAGGAACTTCTGTGCACCCTCTGTTTCAATAGCCTCTGTTATCCTCAAACCTTTCTATGTCCTACCATAAGGCGACACCTTCTGGCTCTGTATTGGGTGGGTTACATTAAAGGGGCTGACTACAGAACACTTTCAGATAGACCTACTTTAACATGCCCAGGCATGCCCTCTAGCACACAATAGATGTTAATTAAATGAACCTTAATTAATCTGGTTGTGTGGCCTGGAATCCATTGTCTGGGGAAGAATGAGGGGGGTGTATGGACTGACATCTGAGACTGGCTGTATCTCCAACAGCAAACAAACAGGTTATCAAAACAGTCACATGGGGGGAAGGGGGAACACACACACATTATTTTACAAACTATAATACAATAACCAGTACATTCATATATATATACATCTTCATATGCATTCTGTACAAAATATCAGGCTAGACATATTATTCCCTGATAAGCACAAACACATATAACAGGGGGATAATGTTTCACAATAATATGTGATGTCCAGTTCTATTGGGAATCCAGGCAGCATGCTGTATAGGTGATAACCAAGTTCTATCCGGTCTCTTTACACTAACGCACTGAATCCAGAAACAGGCTGGAAAAAAGTACTCCTCATGAGCCAGCTGGGCTGCGTCCGTTACAGCAGGGATCCATCTACGCTGTGTGACAACAGCCGGTTGGTCATGGTCAGATGTTAGCAGCATGCAGAATCAGCAATCACTGGTGGGTTCCATCTCACATTCCAGCTGCAGTGGCAGGTGCACCATTGCTTGCTGCAGCGCAGGTTGAGCAGCACCAGATGAGAGCGGTCCTGTCCCCTATTCAGAGCCGGATTAAGGGGGGGTTCCTGGGGGTAAGTACCCCGGGCCCCCCTTTCTAAAAGGGCCCCCTGCCATCCGCCACAGGTCGAATCTTTACCGATCCGATCTGCAGCGCTCCAGGATCCCCTCGGCACTGGTAGGCATACTCGTAGCCGCCGACGCCGCATAGAAGTCAGGACAGGACAGCTGAGTGCGGCAGGAGGCGGAGGAAGTGGCCAGCCTGCTGCACTTATAGATGCTGCTCCTGTCCCTGCTGTAGCCCCGCCGGGCGCCCACGTGCGATGCGCCCGGCACTCGTCCCTGCTGTTGCCGGACTCCCACGGTGCTCCTTGTTCTTTTTCCTGCCGCCGCCGGGCTCTCACATGGGGTGCACGGTGCACCCGGTTCCTGCCGCCGCCGGGCTCTCACATGGGGTGCACAGTGCACCCGGTTCCTGCCACCACTGGAGCCACACAGTGAACTTACTGGTAGGCTTTAGTATTAAATCAAAAACATTGTATATGTTCCTCTCCCACCCTGACCCCCCCCCTCCAATCACCATGCATCTTCTCCCAACCTGCACCCCCCCCTCACCCTGTGTCTTCTCCTAACCTGCACCCCCCCCCTCACCCTGTGTCTTCTCTCAACCTGCACACCCCCCTCACCCTGTGTCTTCTCCCAACCTGCACACCCCCCTCTCACCCTGCGTTCTATCTCACCCTGCACACCCCACTATCACCCTGAACACCCCACTATCACCCTGTATCCTCTCCCACCCTGCACACACCCCTCTCACCCTGCGTCCTCTCCCACCCTGCACACCCCCCTCTCATCTTGCACCCCCCCTCACCATGCATCCTCTCCAACCCTGCACACCCCTCTATCACCCTGCGTCCTCTCTCACCCTGCACACCCCCTCTCTCCCCCTGCGTTCTCTCACCCTGCACACCCCCTCTCTCCCCCTGCATCCTCTCCCACCCTGCACACCCCCCTCTCACGCTGTGTCCTCTCCCACCCCTCTATCACCCTGCATCCTCACCCACCCTGCACCCCCCCCTCTCACAGTGCGTCCTCTCTCACCCTGCACACCCCCTCTCTCCACCCGGCATCTCTCTCACCATGCACACCCCCTCTCTCCCCCTGCGTCCTCTCCCACCCTGCACCCCCCCTATCACCCTGCATTCTCTCACCCTGCACACCCCCTCTTTCGCCCTGCGTCCTCTCCCACCCTGCACACACCCCTCTCTCCACCTGTGTCCTCTCCCACCCTGCACACCCCCCTCTCACCCTGCGTCTTCTCTCACCCTGCACACCCCCTCTCTCCCCCTGCGTCCTCTCCCACCCTGCACACCCCTCTATCACCCTGCGTCCTCTCCCACCCTGCACACCCCCTCTCACGCTGTGTCCTCTCCCACCCCTCTCTCACCCTGCGTCCTCTCCTACCCTGCATACCCCCCTCTCACCCTGTGTCCTCTCCCACCCTGCACACACCCCCCCCCCCCCTCACCCTGTGTCCTCTCTCACCCTGCACAACCCCCTCTCACCTGGTGCCCCTCTCCCACCCTCTCCCATTCTCTTCCTCTTTCCCTCTCCCCAATATGTCCTATTCACAGCCTGCATCCCCCCTCTCACCTGGTGCCCCCCTCCCACTCTGCAACACTCTCCCACCCAGTGTCCCTATCCCCAATATGTCCCTCTTCCACCCTGCATCCTCTCCCACCCAGTGTCCCAATCCCCAATATGTCCCTCTCCCACCCAGCAACCCCCCCCTTCCTCTGCCACTCTCCCCATTATGTCCTCCTCCCACCCTGTATCCCATATCTAAGCCTATGCCCCCTTCCCCCTCAGTCCTTCCTCCGCCATGTATCCTCCCTCTCATCCAGTGCCTCTTAAGGACACGCCCCTTTTTCAGCACGCACGCCTTTGACGTGTGCAACAGTACACCCTGGAAAGGACACTATACCCCATAACATTTTCCATACCCTCACTTCAAAATTCCCACTTCGACCACTGTATATGTGTGTTTATGTATATAGATATATATATATATATATAAAATTCATCTGCCTGCCTCTTTATTAGAGGCCCCATTGTCTGAAGTGCCCCGGGCCCCCCATAGCCTTAATCCGGCTCTGCCCCTATTACAGGTGTTAGCAGGGCTCCTGGAGTAGAGCAAATTAAACATGCAGCAGTAGCGGGTGCGCTGCAGAGCTCCATTGGAAGAGCAGCAGTCACACTTGGATCCCGCTGTGAACCACACAGGTGTTGCTGTACATGCAGATGCCCTTCTGGGCTTGGAACCCGGAGGCAAGCATCTCCATTGCCCCTGGGAGTCCTGAGCTTTGTAAATCTGTCAGCATAGCAGCCCTCTTAGTTAGAAATGGAGGCATTGTGGCAGACAATGGAGAAGTCAGCTGCGGTCACTCCTTCTTACATCTTGGGCACATTCTTATAATGTATCTATTTGCAACAACACCATAAAAAAATTAATTTACATTTGTGTGCCCCACTAAAAGTTTATGCATGTAAAAAAGGTGATCTGTTATTTTTTGTAGCCTTCACATATGTAGACTTCTTGCAGAATGCTGTTTGCAGACAGTTCTTGGACGTTGAAATCATTGTGATATCAAACATATCTTGTTTTGAGTACAACAAATATTACTATCTGTGGAAGTGTGCAAGAATCACGGATACTATTGTGTCTATGATAAATGCATAAGCCATTTAAATATGATTCACTTTCTTGGCAAACGCTGAAGCTACCACTGGGCTATTTTGGCAGGCAAATTAAAAAAAAAAAATTATTTTGTTTTCCGTTAACAATCCACTGAGACACACATCTAGCTTTTTTATTTTTAGGAAGTAAAAATGAAAGTACGTCTTTAGATCAAAATCTCAGTACAAACGGTAACAACTTTTTATACCCCAAACTTTTCACGTATGCAGCAAATAAATCTGGTTGTAGTTTTATTGGTCTGTTTACTGATATATTTAGACGTGACATACAAATCTTGCTATTTCAGCTATTGTCAACTGCATCTCCTATGATACCCGTCTCCTGAGGGTAACATATGTCATGAATGTCTCTTAAAGTGGCTTTGTAGGAAGTGTTATTACATGTTAAAGCTAAGGCGGATCAAAAGCCTCTGCCTCAGCGCACCCTTCCCTCTTTCTGTTCCACCAGCTTTTCCACAGTAGACTGCGCAATTTTCCTGGTGACTTCTGTAGTGTGCATGTGCAGAGCTCTGGAAACATGGCGTCTGCTCCATGTTTCCGGTGATATCTGTGGCACAGATCTCTGGAAAAACATGGCCCTTGTGCCATGTTCCCGGTAATACCTGAGGCGACAACAGAGAGGTATTTTGAATAGGAGCAGGTTGTGCGGTGTGGGACTCAATGGAGCCAGGATCCCTTGTGTACCACAAACCCTGTACCCCCAGATACATTCATGTGTTAAATAATGTAATTACTCTAAGGCTCTTTTATTAATGGGCACAACCACCACACATATTCTGTTCTGTGACATCACCCTCCTACTATTGTGCAGATGCACCCATATTTAAAGATAAGTGCATAGATATGCAGTCAAGATTAGCATGACTGAGTGCTGAGGTGCAAAAGTTTGTGCTTGGGAAAATCAGGGGTGTTCCTTGCGGACAGTGAATCAAGTTCGCAAAAATTAGATTTACATTTGTGGGATGAGATTATTCAAATTATATGCAAGGGGTATAGAAAGTGATTACCTGCTTTTTCGGGAGGGCACACAGTCTTTTCCCCCCCTCCATAAAGGATGTGATGTTTCTCACCACCTCATCTTATACTTTGAATGGGATAATTTTGCACCATTAAGTTCAGTTGCACTTTTGCAGTTGTGACTTTCTGGACACTTTGGCAGATGTAAGAATGTCTCCTCATCTTCATGATTCATTTAAGACAGTGGTTCCAGAGGTGTAGCTAGGCGCCGTGGTGCCCGGAGCAAGGGTATGTTATGGCGCCCCCCTCCCTGTACTGAATTGGGGGCCTAGCTAGCATGTGGTGGCAAGTTACATTTGAAAAAAAGCAATATTTCAAAATCCTAAATTGGTGATGGGTCCGGTTCTAGACCATATGGAGCTCAGGGCGAAAGGGTGCCTTCCATGTTTAAAATAGGGTCAGTGCATACCAAAGTCTTACAACAACATATAGGGGCATGGCAGTATGGACGGTGTAATGGTTAGCATTACTGCCTCACGATACTATAAAGAGGATAGGCAGAGCTCCGGCATGTGCCGGCTGTCAGTGTCTCCTGCTGTGTGCAGACTGAATTTGTAGAGGTGACTGTAAAGTATGGAAAGTGGGGTGCACCTAACAATACACTTGGCAGACAAATGGGCACAAATGTGCCAAGAAACAAGTAGTGCAACCCATCAGTTTTAGCAGCTCATTAATGATTGTGGCTTATTTGCCAATATTTGAAAACATTTCTAGGTTGGCTCAGCTGGGGGGGGGGGGGGGGGTTGCCGGGGTGTGGTACATTAAAGGGGTCAGGGTGGAGGCGGAACAATATAAAGGAGACGATACAGTGCGGTGGCTGATAATCACTTCATTGTAACCCCCCCCCCCCGCTTTACAGGTTACCAGCATTATACAGGAGGGGCATGGCTACGATGTCACAATTTACCAGGAATCGCATCATTAGCACCCTGATCGCCCAATTTATTCACTAAGTGGGCGGCTGGGTAGATGGGGTTCTACAGAAGTTGGGAGACTTGCCTTGTTCTTCCGGGGGGCCGGAAGGGCCCCCCAATTTTTGGGAGCCTCCCGGCCAGTAGACAAGTATGGGGTAATGGGAAAAGTGATGTGAACCACCTGGTAGAAATGCTGATGATAAGTTTGTTGTTCATTGCATCCAGAATGTATGTACAGTAGTCACGTCTCTATAATTCCATATCATGACACCACCATTGAGTATGATCATAGAAACAATTGCATAAAATTAGAAATGAGTGTGATGGTCGTGGGTCTACAGTAGTGAAAGGAGCCAATATCTGGTAAAATCAGGTGCAAATGTTGTCATGCTCTGGGTAGCACTCTTTGTTTTAAGCAGCTTTACTCCATCATGTGCTGTATACTTGGGTTGTACATTTACAACCAAGGCTATAAGCAACTTTTCCCATAGTCCTCTTTCGAAGGTTTGATGCACTAAACCTCCCCCAATCACAGTTGCGAAGGAATACTGTAATTCAGTCTACTTCTCCTTTAATAACTTTATGGTATGTCTTTCTTCAATATTTTCATATCCATAAAGCTCATTTTATTTTTTTCACTCTTAATCTTCTCTTTTTGCTTTCAAATATACCACTGATTACTAATGGTAGGAGAAGAAAATAACTAAAGGCAGTGGTGCTTCATTAAACTTGGACTGACATTCATTATTTATTACAAACAGAAAGAAAATGTCACTATGTTGAGAAAAAGGGGGGGAAAAACACATAACGATTGGTAATTTGCAGAATTTTTATGCGTTCTGAGAATAAATTGTAACTTTTTTTCTTAAATGTGGTCCTTCGTTACACTAGCTTGAGTTTACAGAATTAACATATTGACAATCAGTTCACAAAACGCTATAGAGAGCGACATGTTTATATTGTTACATGGATGGCCTTGGCTAAATGTATTTAATAAGCAAATATTTATACTGATACTGAATTATTCTCTGTAGAACAAAACAGGTTTATGCTGTCTAGTCATGTGACGTTGGCGATTGTAGATGTGGTCACTACACCTCTGTGTCTTCAAATGATCTTTGTGTAATTCTTAAATTCCTCTTATACCCCTTTCACACCACACAAATAACCCGGTATCTACCCGGTATATATATGTAAAGAAGGTTTATTCCCGGGTTATTACTGGGTAAGATGCAGTGTGAACGGGTTGCTGGGTCAATGCGACCCGGGACCCGTTCACAGCATAGGGAGAGGTGGCGCAGAGATGATCTCATCTTTCAGCGCCACCTCTGCACCCGCCCTGATTCCAGCTCCGTCACGCACCCGTGATGGCAACCCAACTCAAGCAATGTGAAAAGGTCCAATGCCGGGTTGCACCCAAGAAGAACCCGTTTCCGATTCCCGGGTGCGACCCGGCATTGCGATGTGAAAGGGGTGTTACTCACAGGTACAGAAACATGGAGCCAGATGTAATGGCGCTCGAGATCTCAGGAGGTGCGAGATGCTGTCCGATCGCAGACTTTTTTTTAAAGTGGCAATCACATACAAGGTATAGTTTTGCCTTGTAAGTGATCGCCCCTGTAAAAAACAAACATCCGAGATCATCTGGCATCTCGCACCTCCCACGATCGCAGGTGTCATTATATCCGGCCCATAATGCCTTTTTCTCTTGAGGCTATATTTGTTCCGCCAGCACCCCCCCTGTTTATACTCTTCTCGTGTCAGTCATTGCACTGTAGGAATTAGCGCGGGAGACTTGTGTCTTCTTACTTAATCTCCCGGCCTCCACCCAGAAATTCCCTGCCCAAGCAAACTGGGGAACTGAAGTCCATGCTATCATGT
This sequence comes from Pseudophryne corroboree, assembly GCF_028390025.1. NCBI lineage: Eukaryota > Metazoa > Chordata > Amphibia > Anura > Myobatrachidae > Pseudophryne > Pseudophryne corroboree. The sequence continues at coordinate 950,644,811 of NC_086445.1, read as the reverse complement.
CATCACTGGAGTCGGTATATGTATCCGTCACCATCAGTCGCATGTCTGTTTTAACCACACAGAAATTATGCTCAAGCTGTTACAGCGCCTGTATCTCACCCCAGCCAGGCTGCTCAGTTATGTTTGTGCGGCTGTGATGTTGTCGGAAACATCATGCATGTTTTTTAGGGTTTATCTCATAAACAATGACGTTGGGTGGAGGCGTTTGCCCTGGTTAAATCAGTTCTGGATCTCACTCTAACTCCCACCAAAGATTTGGCACTCCTGCATTTATACTCAGCTCAGGTGCCTTAAAGTGACAGATATATCCTGGTCGATACTATATATTAATAGCTGCTAGGGCGGCCATTGTTCATACCTGTAAAACCTATTGCCCCCTTCTCTAGAAAGCAATAAAGTGTTTATAGAGTTGCCTGTGCTTTTTGCTCTGTGCTTCAGTCACTGTAAGAATCCACTGTCTGCCCTTACGGTACTGACTTCAAGGCTAGGTCCTGTTAGTACAGTTCATGAGGTTCTCAATTGATATATTGTGTTAGTTTTGAGACCCATTCACCCTGTGTCTACCAGAAGGTGAGGGCCACAGATGGAACTAATAATGTCCATGAATATGAGATTATAAAACCACACAGAGAGTTAGTTATAAAGTTATAACTTATTCAACAGAGGCTAAGAAGGGGAAATTTGCACATACTGTAGCAACCAATCAGATTGTATTTATTATTTTGTAGAATGACCTAGATACCAGTGACGTGCGGTGAGGTAAATGGCTGGGGAGGCACTGACTAGTACCTAGGCCAGAGTTATATACTGTACTGCTGGAAATTAGGTGAGTTTTAGAATCAGAATCAGCTTTATTGGCCAGGTATACTTGCGTATACAAGGAATTTGTCTTCGGTTTGCTATACAACAGCTAAGTAGGTAACAGATAAGCAGGTGGGGGTGGGGAGGGGGGGAGAAGGGGGCAAGTAAAGTCATACAGGTAGGCATACCGTAGGGACACAAGTTAGTTACATGTACGTCTAGTCAGTCAATATTCAGGAGTTCAGCAGGCGGACCGCTTAGGGAAAGAAACTTTTGAGGCTTCTGGTGGACCAGGCGCGGACGGCCCCGTACTGCCTGCCTGAAGGAAGCAAGTTAAACATGCTGTGGCCAGGGTGTAGCTGGTCTTTTAGTATCTTCGTTGCTCGCTTTTTAGCTTTGGACAAGTACAGGTACCGGACTGAGGGAAGGTCGGCCCCGATGATCTTCTCTGCGGTTCTGACCATCTTTTGGAGCCTGCATCTGTCCCTCGCACTGGCGGAGCTGTACTATACCAGTATCGAGGAGCACAGTACCACAATCGCGGAGTAGAAGAGGAGCAGAAGCTTCTTTGGGATGTTGAACTTTCTTAGTTGCCTGAGGAAGAACAACCTCTGCTGCGCCTTCCTGACAGTGGTGTCAGCGTTGGACCCCCATTTAAGGTCCCGGGAGATTGTGGTCCCTAGAAACTTGAAGGAGTCCACTAGTGATACCACACTGTCAGCAATCGTTAGCGGAGGTGCACTAGCTGACTTCTTCCTGAAGTCCACTATCATCTCAACAGTTTTGAGGGGGTTGAGTGCAAGGTTGTTGTGGGTGCACCACTGGGCCAACCGGTCTACTTCCTGTCTATAGGCCAATTCGTCCCCGTCCTTGATGAGGCCTATGACAGTGGTGTCATCGGCGAAATTGATGATCTTTACTGATTGCACCTCTGAGGTGCAGTCATTTGTGTACAGGGAGAAGAGCAGGGGTGAGAGGACACAGCCCTGAGGGGCCCCTGTACTAATGGACTGTGCTTGAGAGGTGAATTCCCCCGCTTTCACCACCTGTGTTCTATCTGTCAGGAAGTCTACTATCCAGGAATAGGTAGCTTCTGGGACCCCTAGGTGAAGTAATTTAGGGTGGAGGATGCTGGGGACGATTGTATTAAAGGCCGAGCTGAAATCGACACACAGGACCCTTGCGTAGGTTCTGAGAATGTCTAGGTGCTGTAGAATATAGTGCAGGCCCAGGTTGACTGCATTCTCGACACACCGATCGATCGATAGGCGAACTGTAGAGGGTCCAGTTGGGGGCCAGTCAAAGTTTTAAGGTGATTCAAAACCAGACGCTCGAACGTTTTCTTGACCACATACATCAGTGCTATCAGCCTGTAGTCGTTCAGGTTCGTGATAGAGGGTTTCTTGGGGACTGGGACGATAGTAGACCTTTTGAGGCAGGAAGGGACTTTCTGTAGCTCCAGCGATTTGTTGAAGATCTTGGTGAATATGGGGGTGAGCTGACCCACACATGCTCTTAGGGCAGATGGTGACACTCCATCAGGACCTGGAGCTTTCCTGTGTTTGGCCCTTTTGAACAATGCCTCCACCTCTTCTTGGGCGACTTGCAGTGCCTGGAGTTGGCCGTCGGTGTTCGGGGCATCATAGAGGTGATTGTTTGGGTTGCAGGGGACTTCTTTTGCGAACCTGCAATAAAAGTGGTTCAGTTTGTCTGCTAGGTCTTGGTGCATGGTGGTGGACTTCGATGTTTTCTTGTAGTTGGTTATGGATTGCATTCCTTTCCATACAGGGGTCATTGGTGGAGAGATCATTTGTCAGCTTTTCAGAGAACCGTTTTTATTCTAGCCTGATTCCTTTAGTCAGAAAGTTCCTAGTTCGGTTGTATAGTGCTCTATTACTGCTGCTATAGACCTCCTCTTTGGCCCGACGAAGTTGCCTGAGCTGGGCGTTGAACCAGGGCTTGTTGTTGTTGTAAGTGCAGTAAGTCTTGGTAGGTACACACATGTCCTCACAGTAGCTGATGTAGGATGTGACAGTGTCTGTCAGGTTGGTTGCCGAGGCTTCGAAGACCCCCCATTCCGTGCAGTCAAAGCAGGCCTGGAGCTTCATCTTAGCCTTGTTGGTCCATTTCTTAACAGTCTTGACGACAGGCTTAACTGCTCTCAGCTTCTGTGTATAGGTAGGGAGTAGGTGTACGAGGCAGTGGTCATATAGGCCGAGTGCAGCATGTGGGAAAGACCGGAAGGCAGACTTGAGGGTAGTGTAGCAGTGATCAAGGGTGCGGCCTTTCCTAGTGGGACACGTGACTTGATCAGAGATGTGTGGTGGAAAAGATAGGTGGGGAGGCACTGCCTCACCTGTCATGGACTTTTATCTCCAGAGTTTTGACTATAAAAATGACAAGAACAATACAAAGTAGATATTTATAATGTATTCTTTGTATTAATAATATACTTTGTATAATCAAACCTCTGAGTTACACGTTAGCATGACAGGAAGGCTCTGCCTCACCTTGCCCCACCTCACCACACGTCACTGCTAGATACATGACAACTGCAAGCTGATTGGTTGTTATTGGCAACACTTCCATTAGTTTTCTTTAGAAAGTTTGATAAATCTCCCCATAAGTGAGAAGTAATAAAGAGGTAGGCTAGATACCTGGAACAGTTCTACATTTTTTCAGTTGATGTGCAAAATATAATAGCCTGCGAGATGCAGGCTGTTTAGGAATTCCTGAAAGTATGCACATATTTTTAAAGCAGCAATTATTTACAAGGCAAAATTATGTCAGTTTTGGCTTTTACATCATTGCCTCTCTAAAAATATAAGCAGACTTGCAGGGATCTCTTCAACTGAAACAAATGTAGAACTGTAGAACATCTAGCCTACACCCGAGAATGCTTGTCACGCTCCCCAAGTGATTAAAACAGGGAAGTGATGAGGCCACGCCTACCCACCTGAGGCCACACCCTTTATAAACTGAAGCCCAGCCCCCATGGAAAGGTCCCAAATCAAAGGGCTTTAAAATTGGGATGCTGTACTTATATCTTTTACATATAGACTGAAGATGGATGGTGCTTGCTGAGTGCAGTATAGTTATAGGAAATTAAATTTTGCAGGATAAGATTAATAAAGGGAGATGCAGATCGAACCTCTCTGCAAAAGGATTTGAATTCTACAGTTAGAGTCATCCATGTGACGTCATGATGTCACAGAGAGGGAGTTGGACCGCCGCACAGTGCAAGCCAGTTACAGGTGCCACAGTTCAGTGATGGTGCTGCCCCCTCGGACTTGCACCCTGGGCAGCGGCGCTGCTGGCACACCCCTAGTTAAAGCCCTTCTGTGCTTCTGCACATAGTATACAGTATATTGTCTATTTTGTTTTCTAAATCACATTTGTGGTAATGGAAACAATAAGAAGCTGCGCTTTGCTTCTTTTCATAATATTCCTCTGTAGATTGCACTAAGCACACTCTATTACATAAGCTGTTAAGTGCTTAGCCATAGCAGTGGGCACTTACTGCAGTTGCAGACACTACCCCTATGAATTACTATCAGAATATTTATTTCTTCCTGTCTTTAGTCACTCATCACCCACAAGACGTACGTGACACCCGTTTGCTTCCAGATTTAATCCAGTGACTGGGATCAGACTGGTCGCATGCTCTATCCGATGCCAGATTTTGCTGCTAATAGGAATACCATTAGGGAGAGATATTGTACAGCTTCAGAAGTTTCCTCAACCTTACCACTGCATTTCTATGAGGTGAACCCCTAGTGATAGCATTAGATGGATGTAAGATTGATGTTTATTTGTCTCTATAACATCTGTTGTAACTCTAGCAGATGCTCTTAGTTTATACATTCCCTAACACCATTACACAAAATCAGGCAACCTCTAGAAGATGAATGATAGGAAAATTATACACTGGGAACACTTATGCAATTGATTTTATTATGATAATATTCTATGAGTGGGGAAAAACTTCACAGGAAAATGAATATTTTCAGTCATTCTGTTTCTCACTTCAGCTAAACAGCGGCATGACACGAAGCTGGCACATTCTGTGTGAAACATTATATTTTCTCATTGTAAGGATTGGAGTATAAGAAATAAAAAAAATTTATATCTGATTATGATGGATCTGTGTCAAGCCTTGGAGAGAGATGGAGTGAAGATAGATAAAGTACCAACCAATCAGCTCCTAATTGTCATTTATCACAGCTTGCAAAATGACAGGAGGTGATTGGTTGGTACTTTGGGGTCTGTTTACTAAGCCTCGGATAGAGATAAAGTGAGTGGAGATAAGGAACCAGCCAATCGGCCTCTAACTGCCATTTTTCAAACACAGCCTGTATCATGTCAGTTAGGAGCCGATTGGTTGGTACTTTGGTGGTCATTTCGAGTTGTTCGCTCGCTAGCTACTTTTAGCAGAAATGCAAACACAAAGCCGCCGCCCTCTGCGAGTGTATTTTAGCATAGCAGAATTGCTAACGAAAGATTAGCAATTCTGCTAATAAGTATTTCCTTGCAGTTTCTGAGTAGCTCCAGACCTACTCCTAGATTGCAATCACCTCAGTCCGTTTAGTTCCTGGTTTGACGTCACAAACATGCCCAGCGTCCGGCCAGCCACTCCCCCGTTTCTCCAGCCACTCCTGCGTTTTCTGCTGGCACGCCTGCGTTTTTTAGCGCACTCCCGGACAATGCTCAATTACCACCCAGAAACACCCACTTCCTGTCAATCATTCTCTGATCAACAGAACGACTGAAAAGCTTAGTTCGCCCGTGAGTAAAATAGCATAGTTTTGTGTAAAATTGCTTAGCTCGTGCGCCCTGCAGTGCATAACCATGCGCAGAACTGCCGGACTTTAGCCTATTAGCAATTCTGCTAAAAATAGCAGCGAGCGAACAACTCGGAAGGACCACCTATATCTCTTGTCGACTTTATCTCCATCCAAGGCTTAGTAAATAGACCCCTTTATCTCTTACCACTTTAACTCTTTCCAAGCTTTGATCGGTACTTTATCTCTCTCCACTTCATCTCTCTCCAAAGATTGATATATCTCCCCCAATATATGAAAAAGCAGTGACGTCCCAAAAAGGGTGAGGGGGTTGCGGACCGCACCCGTTTGTCACTCGTTTGTCGGATGCAATCTAGCATTACATGCAGCACTCGGCTCCTGTCATAGTGTGCCACTGCAGCCTCCAGGGGCAGCCGGCATCACTTGTAAAAAGGGAGGTGTCTTTGGGCTATAACGCGCGGGTCTATACTATTGCATAACCTGTTCACCTTAATGTGTTAACAGTCATAGCAGGGCTTAAAGGGAATTTACACACAGAATCAATGATAACTTCAGGGATTCACATGTTAATAGGATCGCATCATCCGTTAACCCGGTTATCGTGGATTTTCAAGTGAAAAAAGGTTCCCTGATAACTCCTAGCTTCAGGGCTAGTTGGAAATTAATTCCACCCTTAGAATCCAATAAACAGGGATGCATTCTTCCTGCTTAAATTCTGATATATATTATGCATTGCCACCAGACAGTCTACTTCCGGGGCAAATAGGACTGAATTAAAGCAGATCCAGGGCTGTTTCTAGATCCGGGCGAGTGGTGCAACTGCACCCGGTGCCTGCGGTCACTATCTCTGAGGGATTGCTGAGGGCTGAACTGGAAAACACCAGGACTCTCAGCCACCATCTTCTCTCTGGTGGGAACTCCCGGCCGCGTGGTAATGCAGAGTATACGGGGGAGCGGGGAACACCACTAAAACTACATCACCCAGAATCCCTGTGACAAGCCCACAATGGAACAGAATGTAAGTTGCTCATATCAATTAGAAAATACAATTCAGGTGCTAGAAAGGGAGGGGTAGTCTAAGATAGAAATACATTGGGGATTATCCTCTCATGTCCCCCAGCACACCAATATGTACCTGTAGTAAAACATGTAGGAATATATATATATATATATATATATATATATAAAATAGAAATCCAGAGGTCTTCGTTACATAAATTTGCAAATGAGTGATTAAGCCACCGGGCCCCGACAAGGCTCCTCTGATGCTGGTGGTCCCTATATTTAGGTTTGGGCCTGGGGTGCAAAACCCCACAAACTGGCAAAGGCCAGCTACCCCAGAGCAGCAGAATGTGAGAAGGTAAAGTGTTAGTAAGAGTTAATAAAATGAAAGCAAAATCTATGGACAAAAATTAATGTACTAGTGAAGGTGTAATTAAAAGACCAGAAGGATTAATAAATGTTTTAAGGGCCTGCAAGTTGTGATGGCAGTTTTGGGTAGGTAATGGGGAGTAGTGGCAAATACGCAGGAGTGTCATGGGTTGTAAGGCAGTCTTTTCCTTAGAGGCCACGCCGCTTGCAGTGAGACCACACCCCTTTATGGCATGTGCAGATGTTTCTCGGTGAGCTACATTTTAAAAATATCCAGAGGGAGAGGGGGGCGCTTTTACTGTTCTCTATAGGTGTCATATTGTCTACAAACGGCTCTGAGCAGATCCATAGTGGGAGGAATGAAATGGTTTGAAACTATTATTGTATTTCTTACTAAAAATGAAAATAATAATAATAATAATAATTATTATAATTTACAAACCTTATTCCTTTTAAGCAAATGTACCTCTTTGTTTCTTGGACAATGCACAGTACTTAAAGCTAAAGGAAATTGACTAGAAATATTTAATTCTATAAACTCACCTCATTTGCATATTCCGCAAAATAGCTTAGTTGGAATTTAATTGCATGAAAACATTTTTGTGCGGTTTTAGCCGCCAAGCTCTCCATGATCACAGTTTAATGGATATATTCTTAATATGTAAATTGTTTTGCTTCCATAAAACAATAACTGCAAAATTGCACTGCTTAATATAAAATTATATTTTCACATTTAATACCTATTGCCTGTACCTATAGAGAAAAAGACATTAACTGAGCTGTCGTTATTTTTTTTCTTCTTACATTAGCAATATTAGTAGACATTAAGCAAAATACTTTTGCGGCTTAAATCTAGAGATGAGCGGGTTCGGTTTCTCTGAATCCGAACCCGCCAGAACTTCATGTTTTTTTTCACGGGTCCGAGCGACTCGGATCTTCCCGCCTTGCTCGGTTAACCCGAGCGCGCCCGAACGTCATCATGACGCTGTCGGATTCTCGCGAGGCTCGGATTCTATCGCGAGACTCGGATTCTATATAAGGAGCCGCGCGTCGCCGCCATTTTCTCACACGTGCATTGAGATTGATAGGGAGAGGACGTGGCTGGCGTCCTCTCCGTTTAGACACTTGATTTACTAATTTTGGGGAGCATTAGGAGTACTCAGTAGTGTACAGTGCAGAGTTTTGCTGATAGTGACCAGTGACCACCACTTTTATTTATAATCCGTTCTCTGCCTGAAAAAAGCGATACACAGCACACAGTGACTCAGTCACATACCATATCTGTGTGCACTGCTCAGGCTCAGGCCAGTGTGCTGCATCATCTATTATCTATATATAATATTATATATCTGTCTGACTGCTCAGCTCACACAGCTTATAATTGTGGGGGAGACTGGGGAGCACTACTGCAGTGCCAGTTATAGGTTATAGCAGGAGCCAGGAGTACATAATATATTATATAGTGAGTGACCACCAGACACACAGTGCAGTTTATTTAATATATCCGTTCTCTGCCTGAAAAAAGCGATACACACAGTGACTCAGTCAGTCACATACCATATCTGTGTGCACTGCTCAGGCTCAGGCCAGTGTGCTGCATCATCTATATATATTATATATCTGTCTGACTGCTCAGCTCACACAGCTTATAATTGTGGGGGAGACTGGGGAGCACTACTGCAGTGCCAGTTATAGGTTATAGCAGGAGCCAGGAGTACATAATATTATATTAAAATTAAACAGTGCACACTTTTGCTGCAGGAGTGCCACTGCCAGTGTGACTAGTGACCAGTGACCTGACCACCAGTATATAATATTAGTAGTATACTATCTCTTTATCAACCAGTCTATATTAGCAGCAGACACAGTACAGTGCGGTAGTTCACGGCTGTGGCTACCTCTGTGTCGGCACTCGGCAGCCCGTCCATAATTGTATATACCACCTAACCGTGGTTTTTTTTACTTTCTTTATACATACATACTAGTTACGAGTATACTATCTCTTTATCAACCAGTCTATATATTAGCAGCAGACACAGTACAGTGCGGTAGTTCACGGCTGTGGCTACCTCTGTGTCGGCACTCGGCAGCCCGTCCATAATTGTATATACCACCTAACCGTGGTTTTTTTTACTTTCTTTATACATACATACTAGTTACGAGTATACTATCTCTTTATCAACCAGTCTATATATTAGCAGCAGACACAGTACAGTGCGGTAGTTCACGGCTGTGGCTACCTCTGTGTCGGCACTCGGCAGCCCGTCCATAATTGTATATACCACCTAACCGTGGTTTTTTTTTCTTTCTTTATACATACATACTAGTTACGAGTATACTATCTCTTTATCAACCAGTCTATATATTAGCAGCAGACACAGTACAGTGCGGTAGTTCACGGCTGTGGCTACCTCTGTGTCGGCACTCGGCAGCCCGTCCATAATTGTATATACCACCTAACCGTGGTTTTTTTTTCTTTCTTTATACATACATACTAGTTACGAGTATACTATCTCTTTATCAACCAGTCTATATATTAGCAGCAGACACAGTACAGTGCGGTAGTTCACGGCTGTGGCTACCTCTGTGTCGGCACTCGACAGCCCGTCCATAATTGTATATACCACCTAACCGTGGTTTTTTTTTCTTTCTTTATACATACATACTAGTTACGAGTATACTATCTCTTTATCAACCAGTCTATATATTAGCAGCAGACACAGTACAGTGCGGTAGTTCACGGCTGTGGCTACCTCTGTGTCGGCACTCGGCAGCCCGTCCATAATTGTATATACCACCTAACCGTGGTTTTTTTTTCTTTCTTTATACATACATACTAGTTACGAGTACACTATCTCTTTATCAACCAGTCTATATATTAGCAGCAGACACAGTACAGTGCGGTAGTTCACGGCTGTGGCTACCTCTGTGTCGGCACTCGGCAGCCCGTCCATAATTGTATATACCACCTAACCGTGGTTTTTTTTTCTTTCTTTATACATACATACTAGTTACGAGTATACTATCTCTTTATCAACCAGTCTATATATTAGCAGCAGACACAGTACAGTGCGGTAGTTCACGGCTGTGGCTACCTCTGTGTCGGCACTCGGCAGCCCGTCCATAATTGTATACTAGTATCCAATCCATCCATCTCCATTGTTTACCTGAGGTGCCTTTTAGTTGTGCCTATTAAAATATGGAGAACAAAAATGTTGAGGTTCCAAAATTAGGGAAAGATCAAGATCCACTTCCACCTCGTGCTGAAGCTGCTGCCACTAGTCATGGCCGAGACGATGAAATGCCAGCAACGTCGTCTGCCAAGGCCGATGCCCAATGTCATAGTACAGAGCATGTCAAATCCAAAACACCAAATATCAGTAAAAAGCCTCTTTTTTTCTTTGCGTCATGTGCTGTTTGGGGAGGGTTTTTTGGAAGGGACATCCTGCGTGACACTGCAGTGCCACTCCTAGATGGGCCCGGTGTTTGTGTCGGCCACTAGGGTCGCTTATCTTACTCACACAGCGACCTCGGTGCAAATTTTAGGACTAAAAATAATATTGTGAGGTGTGAGGTATTCAGAATAGACTGAAAATGAGTGTAAATTATGGTTTTTGAGGTTAATAATACGTTGGGATCAAAATGACCCCCAAATTCTATGATTTAAGCTGTTTTTTAGTGTTTTTTGAAAAAAACACCCGAATCCAAAACACACCCGAATCCGACAAAAAAAATTCGGTGAGGTTTTGCCAAAACGCGTTCGAACCCAAAACACGGCCGCGGAACCGAACCCAAAACCAAAACATAAAACCCGAAAAATTTCAGGCGCTCATCTCTACTTAAATCTAGTATACTAGAAGTTTACCTATTTTAAAACAAAATTCTTTGACGAGTTCCGTTTTGACCCAACTAGCAAGCTAAATAGCCCAGTCAGTAATCTAATTTTATTTTTGTTATTACATTGCTTCATTGCAGGGATCTACTCCAGTGACAATTATTGGTGTAGAGCATTGAGCTTGTGGGGTAGTGACTGAGATCTGCCATGTTTGATTATAGCATACTAAGGATATTTTTTACCTACTTCTTTCCCAAGGTAACTGACGGGAGGGCGGGTAGACCTTTTCTTGTACAAGCTTTTAATAACCAATACAACAAAGAGGGAGAGATTTATTATAGCTTGGAGAGAGATTAAGTGGCGAACATTGCTGCAAGTATGGCGGTACGGGGCGGTACGGCGTACCTTCAAGAAAATCCCAGCAGGTACGCCGTACCACCGGGCCACCACCTTGCAGACACCGGGTCTTGGAGAGAGGAGAGCGCCGCACGCGCCTCTCCTCTCCTGCCTGCAAGTCCGGCAGTGGCGGGCGGCAGCGACAGCGTGCACTGAGCAAGTCCACTGATTGGCTTGCGGACCGGCGTCAGTTCAGCAAACCGGACTGAGGGCAGGAGAGGAACAGGAGTAGCGCGTGCTGCGCTCTCCTCTCCCCAACAGAAGACAGTGCCAGCCCCAGGCAACAGCAACAATGGTAAGTTGCACTGCTGGGGCATATCTGGCACTCTGGGGGCATGTGTATCTGGCACTGGCGGCATATCTGGCACTGTGGTGCATCTGTATCTGGTACTGTTGGGGCATATCTGGCACTGTGGAGGCATATCTGGTACTGAAGGGGCATATCTGGCACTCTGGGGGCATATGTGTATCTGGCGCAGTGGGGGCATATCTGGCACTGTGGGGGCATATGTGTTTCTGACACTCTGGGGCAATGTGTATCTGGCACTGTGGGGGCATATATGGCACCGTGGGGCATTTGTGCATCTGGCATCATGGGGCATTTGTGCATCTGGCACTGTAGGAGCATATCTGTCATGGTGGGGGCGTATCTGGCACTGTGGGGGCATATATGGCACTGTGGGGGCATTTGGGTATCTAGCACCGTGGGGCATTTGTGCATCTGACACCGTGGGGCATTTGTGCATCTGGCACTGTAGGAGCATATCAGGCACGGTGGGGGCGTATCTGGTACTGTGGGGGAATATGTGTATCCGCCACTATTGGTGTCATAAGTGTATCTGGCCCCCCCATTGTCATTGGCCATGCCTCACGTGGCATTTGGCCACACCCATTTTTTCACTGCGTGCACCTTCGGCGCACGCACACAGTACCTATAAGACATTTTTTCTACTTGCACCACCGGTGGAGAGAGAAAGTACTGACCAACCTGCTCCTATCAGTCATTTTACAGGGGGAGAAGCACTAAGTCTCAATGAATGATAAAGTGGAGAGAGATATAATACCAGCCAATCCGCTCCTGTCATTTTATAGGCTATTCAATTAGTGAATTTTTTTCGACCAGTCGAAAAAACTGTACTTTTCACCTGTTTTTAGGTCGAATTTACATTCGACCTATTCAATGTCCGTGCCATTTTTTCAACTTGTCGGAAAAAAAATCTGGCACTGGCGAAAGCCACGTGAATCAGCAAATTTGCCACTGATGCATGTGTTTTGGCAAGTTTTTGCCAATTTTTAGTGCAATTTTCACCCATGCCGATTCGACAAAAAATAAAATAAAAGGTGAAACGGCATGGGCAAAAATGGATGAAAAAACAGGTGAATGCCCTGTGTCGAATTGGGATGCAGTCAGTTTACCTCCAATCAAAATCCCGACGTTCAAAATCCCGACACCAATTGACCGATGGTCAAAATCCCGACAAGGTCAAAATCCCGACATGGACAAAATACCGACAGTTAAAATACCGACAAGGTCAAAATACCGACATGTGAAATGCCGACAGGTCAAAATACCGACGTGAGTTTTTCATGATTTTTTTCATTGAAACTGACTTGTTCATACTTTACCATCCCAGTGGACCTGGAGGGGGAATATAATAGTGTGCCGAGCGTAGCGAGGCACCGTGCCCGAAGCATGGCGAGCGCAGCGAGCCATGCGAGGGGACGCGGTACACTTTATATGGTGTCCATGTTGACTTATGTCGACATACACACAAAAAACAACAAGAAACCGTGTGTCGGTATTTTGACCTGTCGGCATTTTACATGTCGGTATTTTGACCTTGTCGGTATTTTGAATGTCAGTATTTTGTCCATGTCGGGATTTTGACCTTGTCGGGATTTTGACCATTGGCCAATTGGTGTCGGGATTTTGATTGGAGGTATTTCATACCGATCCCGTCGAATTAGTGCCATTTTTCGACCTGTCTGAAAAATGGAATTTAATTGAATACCCCCTATATTTAAAAAATGAGAGATAGGAACTGATTGGTTGGTAGTTTATCTCTCCCCGCTTTTTCACTCACCAAGCTTTGATAAATCACCCCCAAAGAGAAGACCTATAGTTAAAAAGTACTGTTGCCTTAATATAAAAAAAGAGCTACAGCTAGATAATATGTTAGGAAACTCTATGATAACACATCAGGACAATGCCAGACAGTAGGGCGCAGAACTAGCAGTTGTCATACCTCATTGCAGGCAAAAGTACAAATGTCGGAGAGTTAAAGTGTCACATTCCAGTCCCACCTTTATTATAGACAATAAGTATACTGTTTTGTTGAAGACCTACCAATTTATTCAGTAAATACTATTCTAAGGGGGGCATTGGACTGTCTTTATTTCACGTTTCATGTTTATACAATTAAATATTTTAGTTTATTTTTATATATTTATACATGTGCTTTCCCATGTAAAATGCCCTTGGAAGCTGCAAAAGGTGTCTTATTAACGGGGGTGGTATGCGTGACCGATGGTCAGGAGACCCCCGGTCAACATACCGAAGCCGGGATCCCTACGGTCGCCACGGGTTCTATTCCTACTCTATGTGTGTCGTGGACACCCACGAGTGGGAATAGTCCCTGTTGGTCGGCATGTTGACCGTCGGGATTCTGAGGGGGCTGGATGTAGGGGGAGGTTATGTGACTGTCTGTCTCCTGACCATAGGTCACATAACTACATCCACTTATTAACGTAGTGGCGGATACCTAACCTTTGCCGGTTCACAGCATGTGACGTGGTCATGTGTAGCCACCAACTAAACCAAGAGCTCTCTATAAATGTACTTTATCTACTCTGCAGTTTGCAATCTTAACCTCCCAAATTGTCCAGCTCTTCCCCTATGCAGGAGAATAATTTTGCACCCAGACTTCACCACTATCTCGATGTGCTATAGTATGTAATGTCCTCGCCTTTGAAAAAAGGTGCAATCATATTGTACGTTACCATGCTAGAAGCCACCTGGAAAACTATGTTCCCTTTTGCTGGGAGCATTTCCTGGTGAACAGAGAATTACCAACTGGTGCAAGAAATTACTACTGCCAATTAGTGTAGCAGGGAGGAATTCATTCTTCAAAACTGGGTCTATAAAAGAACCACCCTCTTCAGGGAAAAGTTGGCTGATATGTTCCAGACAGATCTGTTGGAAACATTATGGGAAAATAAAATCGCTACTTCAGTACGCTTTCTTCCGCTACTAAATACCAAATCCATAGATGTATCACATGGTATAAACTCCAGCTGATAATGACTGATCCCATTCCCATCCTTCTTGTTTAATTTCACCGGGAAAGGAAAAGCTAAAACTGCAGTCAGTGTTACAACTGTTTCCTACCGTATATAGGGAAACGTCTCCCCCAGGGCTCATTGGGGCAGATGTATTAACCTGTAGAAGGCATAAGGAAGTGATAAACCAGTGATAAATGCAAGATGATAAACGCACCAGCCAATCAGATCCTAACTGTTAATTTACATATTGGAGCTGATTGGCTGGCACATTTATCACCTTGCACTTAACACTGGTTTATCACTTCCTTATACCTTCTCCAGGTTAATACATCTGCCCCAATGTTAGGTACATGGATTCTGCCACTCTACTGTTTGTTGCATTAATATCAATATCCTGTACAATTTCTATTTAAATTATTGTTTGATAATAATGTATGTACTACTGTTCTTGGGAAGGTGAAATTGCTGATGTCTGTACTTTCATGATGCAATGTATTCCAGCAAAAATATAAATAAGAGAGGCTAATAAAAGATACTCAGATATAGAGCATCTACAAATATATATAGAACTGGTATATGCACAACTGCGCAGTGCATCTTCGTTTTTCCAGTGCATATATAATTATTTCCACATTTATATGGTAAATAAAATAATATTTCATTGTAATAACTACTATATAGCTTTATTTCATACTTGTTTGTCAATGATATTGGCCCTAGTAGCACTTTCACACAGAAAAGTACATTTTTGGACTGTTGGCCCTATTACCTATCCATCGTCTTTTAATACAAATGCAGAAAGCTGGTGACAAAACAATTCAGTTTGTTGGTGGTGCTCGTTAATTAGGGAACTTGTAGTCATTAGGGATGTCAGGCTAAACGTAATCTCTTGGTTCTGAGCCTGTGAAGCAAGAACCAGGACCGTCAGTAGAAGTCCTGGGGTCTGGCACACGGATATCTCTGGGGCCCCCCTTGACCTGCACGTGCCTCCCCTCGGTGGATAGATAGATAGATAGATAGATAGATAGATAGATAGATAGATAGATAGATAGATAGATAGATAGATAGATAGATACTGTATAGACAGATAGAGATAGAAATATACAAATATACAGACAGATAGAAATATACAGATAGATTGCTAAAAATATACAGATCAATAGATCTATACAGATTGATAAAAGTATACTGATATACTGTAAATATAAAGATAGATAGAGATAGATATATACAGATAGATTGATATATAGACAGAGAGACCGATATACATATAGATATATACAGATAGATATAAATACACAGATAGATAGATAGATAGATAGATAGATAGATAGATAGATAGATAGATAGATAGATAGATAGATAAATATGATAGACATATATATCTGAGAAAGATAGATAGATAGATAGATAGATAGATAGATAGATAGATAGATAAGATATACAAATATGATATATATATATATATATATGAGATGATAGATAGATAGATAGATAGATAGATAGATAGATAGATAGATAGATAGATAGATAGATAGATAGATAGATATAGAAGGATTATCAGGATTTGGGTGTGGTGAATTCAATCTGCAATCTAAATTGCAGTGTAAAAATAAAGCAGCCAGTATTTACCCTGCACAGAAACAAAATCACCCACCCAAATCTAACCCTCTCTGCAAATGTTATATCTGCCTCCCCTGCAGTGCACATGGTTTTGCCCAACTGCTAAAAAATTTCCTGCTGCGATCAACTTGGAATTACCCCCAATATTTTCAGTACACGTAGAGTCATACCTGGCCGCAGACATAGGCCATATAGGCGGTATCCGGTCTCTAGGTCAACCACACTTAAGTCGACAATGTCTAGGTCGACCACTATCATAGTCCACGTGAATCATTAAGTATGAAAAACTTCAAAAAAAAGAAACAAATTGTGAAAACTCATGTTGATCTTTTGACCTGTCAACCTAGAACATTTCAACCTAGAAACCCTGTCAGCCTAGAATCCCTGTCGACCTGGTTACTGTCGACCAATATTGGTTGACCTAGACACTGCCAACCTAAGTGTGGTTGACCTTCCATGCTACACCCATATAGATGATTGCCTTGAGTGCCACTGTTCCAGATGTGACCTCACAGCAGCAGCACTACAGTGCTTTTAGTATTGTCACATTGACGAACCAGTCACTATTGGTGGTGCCGCAGCTTGTAGAGATCATATGGGAGAGATTTATCAAAGCTTGGAGAGATATAAAGCACTAACCAATCAGCTGTCATTTTACAGGCTGAGTTTGACAAATGGCAGGTAGGAGCTGATTGGTTGGAGCTGATTGTTTGGTACTTTCTCTCTCCAGGCTTGGATAAGTCTCCCCCAAGGTCTGCTGGTGGCTTCTCCATGCTTCTCTCCATCGCGTCCATGTAGATTCTGTGATTAATTCATATCCATAATGTGCAGTTACCTGTGCCAAGCTAGTCCATCTGTAGTATTAAAATCATTAACCCTTCACAAATTGAAAAATATTACCACTGCCCAATCTGAGTCAATCAGTGTTTTTCATTGTGGTACATAAACAGAGACTTGGATTTAAGTATTGTCCAGAACTTTGAAAAAGGAGAGTAAAAGGCCAATTATGAGACTTTAATGCATCCTATTAAATCCCATTACCTCTACAGTAAGTGCATTACTGTGCCAATGCCGTTTTTATATCTCAGCTCTGAATCACAGTTCCCTCCCTTCCTTTTAGAAACAGCTCAGATAGCGGAATGATCCATTGCAATGATTTGCTATGCAAAATACAGTGCTTATGGTATTCTTTTCATATAGGGCATCCATTAGTTCTTCTGACTTATATTAATGTTATTATAGAAAGAAAGTGTAATGTTCTGTACAGCATCTTTGTCTGGAATAGATCATTTTAAAAGTCTCCTACCTAAGTATTCTGTCTTCGTGTTGTAAAGCTGATTGCCCTTTTCACAATCTTTGATCTTTGAGTTCAACATGATAAAACCCTGGCTTTTAAAGATTGAATTTGTCAAATGTTAATCTGACATTATTTAACATTTGCTGTTTCACTGGTTTGGTGTAGAACTAAAACAAAACTTTTTTTTGGTTTCCTGCAAAACAGCGGACAGTAATTGCACGATTATTGTCAGTGGCAGAACAAGACACGAGAGACTTCTAAGAGAATACCTACTTTATATTAAGATTGTCACTAAGTTTTGGTGAGACGATAACAAACATTCCCCAGTTGATTTTTACAGGGTTGATGGGGGCATGATTTGTGTACTATAAAATGTAATGTAGCTTTTTGGGTTCAGCATACATCACATCTGTCTTGGTTTTCAGGCACTGTGTCCATGGTGGTGGCGGTGGTGATGTTGGGGGGTTGGGAGGACACCTTTCACTTGCTTCTCTGCTTAGGTATCACAGGTTTTGGGTGGCTATGCGACAGACCTTTCCCCTGAGATGTTCTTCCCCATACCTTGTTTTGTAGTACCTTGCTCAGAGAGTTAGGAGAGATTATACAAAACAGGAGTGAGTCAGCAATTAAAACAGGATGTTTTTCTATTGAGCCACAATGAACTCTGGATTAAAGATGATGATTTGTTAATTGCCAAAAATATTGAATAATTAAAAGAAGAATCAGGCAATAAAAGAAGATAAAGAGATGACAGTTTACTACAGATCACATTACATTGGATCATTCGAAAATGCAAAAGACAATTAAATTGCAGATGTAAATAACTCAGTCTTTTCCAGATAAAGTAAGTCACTTTCACGTGCATAAATGATTCAGTATCTTTCTCTTCCACGGTCATAAATATATTTCCCAACAGTCTTCACAATATGTGGATATTATCCTTAATGGGTCGTTGTATATGTAGAAAACCAATATACAAAAAAACAAGTGTGTAAAACTATATAAATGAGTCCACTGAAAATCCCAAATGTGCAGGAAACAGGTAGGTGATGAGTACTCTCCTCAGCATGCATACAAAGGATTCCTCAGCAAACATTCAACACCCAAGGTGTCTAGATGATGTAAAATATATGCTCACATGAATGCTTACATGAATATAGCAGCCACTTGCACTTAAAGGTTTCTTTTTTTCTTATTTATTTTGGAACATATTGGGAGGAACCCATCATTGCTCCAATACGATAAGGGGACGTGCAAAGAAACCTTTACGTGCAAGTGGCTGCTATATTCATGTGAGCATATATTTTACATCATCTAGACACCTTGGGTGTTGAATGTTTGCTGAGGGATCCTTTGGATGCATGCTGAGGAGAGGACTCATCACCTACCTGTTTCCTGCACTTTTGGGATTTCAGTGGACTCATTGATAAAGTTTCACACATTGTTGTTTCTCTTACGTCCTAGAGGATGCTGGGGACTCCGTAAGGACCATGGGGTATAGACGGGCTCCGCAGGAGATAGGGCACCTAAAAAGAACTTTGACTATGGGTGTGCACTGGCTCCTCCCTCTATGCCCCTCCTCCAGACCTCAGTTAGATCTTGTGCCCAGAGGAGAATGGGTGCACTGCAGAGAGCTCTCCAGAGTTTTCTGTGGAAAAATAATTTTGTTAGGTTTTTTATTTTCAGGGAGTCCTGTTGGCAACAGGCTTTCTGCATCGTGGGGCCGAGGAGAGAGAATCAGAGCTGGCTTGTCAAGTTGGGCACTGCTTCTAAGGCTACTAAACACCATTAGCTTCAGAGGGAGTCGGAACACAGGTCTCACCTGGGGTTCGTCCCGGAGCCGCGCCGCCGTCCTCCTCACAGATGCCGAAGATAGAAGCCGGATAGAGAAGGCAGAAGACATCTTAGGCGGCAGAAGACATCAGATCTTCATGAGGTTAGGCTGCGCGCCATTGCTCCCAGTCACACACACAGAGCAGCACTGAAGGGTGCAGGGCGCAGGGGGGGCGCCCTAGGCAGCAATAAACCTCACATTTTGGCACAAATACAGTTGGATTAGACTGCGGAGGCAGTAAATCTATGATCCCCCGCCATTTTATGGAAAAATCACTGGGACCGAAGCCCGCCGTCGGGTGGGCGGGGCTTGATCCTCAGCACTAACCAGCGCCATTTTCTCCACAGAAGCTGCATGAGGATAAATTTGATAATATGGATAAGGATACTATATTCCTAACTCTAGCCCATATTAAAGACGCAGTCTTATTTATGAGGGATGCTCAAAGGGACATTGGATTGCTAGCTTCTAGGGCCAATGCCATGTCTATCTCGGCGAGAAGATCCTTATGGACTCGCCAATGAACGGGTGATGCGGATTCCAAGAAACATATGGAAGTACTACCCTACAAGGGTGATGTATTGTTTGGGGATGGGCTGACGGACCTGGTTTCCACAGCTACAGCAGGTAAATCAAATTATTTACCATATATTCCACAACAGCAAAAGAAAGTAACACCCTATCAGATGCAGTCCTTTCAGTCGCACAAGTCCAGAAGAGGTCGGGGATCCTCTTTCCTCGCCAGAGGTAAGGGTAGAGGCAAGAGAGCACCTGCTTCGGCAGGTGCCCAGGAACCAAAGTCCTCCCCGGCTGCTCCAAAACCCACAGCATGATGCTGGGGCTCCCCTGAGGGAGTCCGCACCAGTGGGGGCACGTCTTCGACTTTTCAGTCAGGCCTGGGTCAGTTCGGACCTGAATCCCTGGGTGTTGGAAATAGTTTCCCAGGGTTACAAATTGGAATTCGAGGAGGGGCCCCCGCGCCGATTTTTCAAATCGGCCCTACCAGCTTCCACATCGGAAAGGGATGTAGTGTTAGCTGCAATTCAAACGCTGTGTATACAGCAAGTGATAATCAAGGTTCCCCTGCACCAGCAGGGAAGAGGTTACTATTCAACCCTATTTGTGGTCCCGAAACCGGACGGTTCGGTCAGACCTATTTTGAATCTGAAATCCCTAAACCTGTACATAAGAAGATTCAAATTCAAAATGGAATCTCTCAGAGCGATAATAGCCAAATGGAGGAGGGGGAGTTTATGGTGTCTCTGGACATAAAGGATGCGTACCTTCATGTCCCCATATATGCCCCCCATCAGGAATACCTGAGATTCGCTGTACAGGATTGTCATTACCAATTTCAGACGTTGCCGTTTGGACTCTCCACGGGCCCGAGGATTTTCACCAAGATAATGGCGGAAATGATGGTGGTCCTACGCAAGCATGGAGTCACAATTATCCCATACTTGGACGATCTCCTGATAAAAGTGAGATCAAGGGAGAAATTGCTGAACAGTGTGGCGCTCTCGTTGAGAGTGCTCCAGCAACACGGTTGGATTCTAAATCTACCGAAGTCACAGTTGATTCCGACAACTCGACTACCGTTCCTAGGTACGATACTGGATACGGAACAAATGAAGGTCTTCCTCCCAATAGAGAAAGCCCAAGACATAC
Organism: Pseudophryne corroboree; assembly: GCF_028390025.1. Lineage (NCBI taxonomy): Eukaryota > Metazoa > Chordata > Amphibia > Anura > Myobatrachidae > Pseudophryne > Pseudophryne corroboree. The sequence continues at coordinate 950,623,902 of NC_086445.1, read as the reverse complement.
AGAACATGGTCAGAGACCTGCTAAAACCGAAAAGGGTGTCAGTTCACCAATGCACTCGAGTTCTGGGGAAAATGGTGGCGGCCTACGAGGTCATTCCCTTCGGAAGGTTCCATGCAAGGACTTTTCAATGGGACCTTCTGGACAAGTGGTCCGGGTCCCATCTGCACTTACATCGGAAAATAACTCTGTCCCCAGGGACCAGAGTGTCCCTCCTGTGGTGGTTGCAAAGTGCTCACCTCCTGGAGGGTCGCAGGTTCGCAATTCAGGATTGGATCCTGGTTACCACGGACGCGAGCCTCCGAGGATGGGGAGCGGTCACACAGGGAAAAACATTTTCAGGGTCTTTGGTCAGACCAGGAGTCCTGTCTACACATCAATGTGTTGGAACTCAGGGCCATTTACAACGGCCTTCGACAAGCGGAGAGTTTTCTTCGAAACCTACCGGTTCTGATTCAATCAGACAATGTCACAGCAGTGGCTCATGTGAACCGCCAAGGTGGGACAAAAAGCAGAGTCGCGATGGCAGAAGCCACAAGGATCCTTCGCTGGGCGGAAAATCATGTAAGCGCTCTGTCAGCTGTCTTCATTCCGGGAGTGGATAACTGGGAAGCAGACTTCCTCAGCAGACACGATCTCCACCCAGGAGAGTGGGGACTTCATCAAGAAGTCTTTGCAGATGTAACACGTCTTTGGGGAACTCCTCAAATAGACATGATGGCGTCACGCCTCAACAAAAAACTTCAGAGGTACTGCGCCAGGTCTCGGGACCCTCAGGCAATAGCAGTGGACGCTCTGGTAACACCATGGGTGTTCAAATCGGTCAACGTGTTTCCTCCTCTTCCTCTTATCACAAAAGTGTTGAGGATCATAAGACGAAGAAGAGTACGAACGATACTCGTTGTCCCAGACTGGCCTCGAAGGGCCTGGTACTTGGATCTACAAGAGATGCTCACAGGAGATCCCTGGCCTCTTCCTCTGAGGGAAGACCTGTTGCAGCAGGGGCCCTGTGAATTTCAAGACTTACCGCGGTTACGTTTGACGGCATGGCGGTTGAACGCCGAATCCTAGCGAAAAAGGGGATTCCGGAAGAGGTCATCCCTACGTTAATAAAGGCTAGGAAGGAGGTGACGATAAAACATTATCACCGTATCTGGCGAAAGTATATGTCTTGGTGTGAGACCAAGAATGCACCTACGGAAGATTTTCATCTGGGTCGTCTTCTCCACTTCCTACAGACAGGAGTGGATATGGGCCTGAAATTAGGCTCTGTTAAGGTACAGAGTACGGCCCTCTCGATTTTCTTTCAGAAGGAATTGGCTTCTTTTCCAGAAGTCCAGATGTTTGTAAAGGGAGTGCTGCACATCCAGCCCCCTTTTGTGCCTCCAGTGGCACCATGGGACCTGAACGTGGTGTTGCAGTTCCTAAAATCACACTGGTTTGAACCGCTTAACAAGGTTGAGTTGAAATTTCTTACCTGGAAGGTGGTCATGTTGTTGGCCTTAGCATCAGCAAGGTGAGTGTCAGAATTGGCGTTTTTGTCACACAAGAGCCCCTACTTGATTTTTCATGTGGATCGAGCTGAATTGAGGACACGTCCACAATTTTTGCCTAAAGTGGTTTCTTCGTTCCATATGAATCAACCTATTGTGGTGCCTGTGGCTACAAGTGACCTGAAGGATTCCAGATCCCTGGACGTAGTCAGGGCCTTAAAAATTTATGTAGCCAGGACGGCTAGAATTAGGAAAACAGAGGCTCTTTTTATCCTGTATGCGGCCAATAAGATTGGCGCTCCTGCTTCGAAGCAGACTATTGCTCGCTTGATCTGTAATACGATTCAGCAGGCTCACTCTACGGCTGGATTACCGGTACCAAATTCGGTTAAGGCCCATTCCACTAGGAAGGTGGGCTCTTCTTGGGCGGCTGCCCGAGGCGTCTCGGCATTACAACTTTGCCGAGCGGCGACTTGGTCGCGGTCAAACACTTTTGCTAAATTCTACAAGTTTGATACCCTGGCTGATGAGGACCTAGCGTTTGCTCAGTCGGTGCTGCAGAGTCATACGCACTCTCCCGCCCAATTGGATGCTTTGGTATAAACCCCATGGTCCTTACGGAGTCCCCAGCATCATCTAGGACGTAAGAGAAAATAAGATTTTAAACCTACCGGTAAATCTATTTCTCCTAGTCCGTAGAGGATGCTGGGCACCCGTCCCAGTGCGGAAACTCTGCAAGACTTGTATATAGTTGTTGCTTACATAAGGGTTATGTTACAGTTGACATCGGTCTTGGACCGTTACTGTAGTTTGTTCATACTGTTAACTGGTTATGTATGTTCCAGGTTACATGGTATGATTGGTGTGGGCTGGTATGAATCTTGCCCTTGGATTGCTAAATTCTGCCTTGTATTGTCCATCTCCTCTGTGCACAGTTCTTTAACTGAGGTCTGGAGGAGGGGCATAGAGGGAGGAGCCAGTGCATACCCATAGTCAAAGTTCTTTTTAGGTGCCCTATCTCCTGCGGAGACCGTCTATACCCCATGGTCCTTACGGAGTCCCCAGCATCCTCTACGGACTAGGAGAAATAGATTTACCGGTAGGTTTAAAATCTTATTTTTTTTGTATATTGTTTTTTCACATATACAACGACCCATTGTGGATAATATCCACATATTGTGAAGAATTTGAGGACTTTGAAAAGCGCAAAGTGAGACGTAAACCTTTTGTTTGTTCATTTGTTTTTATTGATTGAGGGTGATGACCCAATCAGTTTTACTTCTCTGCAGCTTACCATTGGCAGTGCCATTTAGTGTTGTATTTTTTGTATATGTGATATTTCCCAACAGTGTTTAAGCATGGGGTGATTTTCTTAGCTATTCCCAAACAGGGCTGATTTGTAAGATGTTGCACTGTAAAACTATATTGTGCGTCTGTTCACTTTATACTGTGCAGTGTGTGACAAATTGGATACTTGGGCTTGGTACTTGGTTTGCCGGTGTTTCGTGCCACTAACAGTCTCTGTGTATTCACTCACAACTCTGTAGTAGAGGTGTACCTGCTGGACCTGGATTCAGCAGTTCCTCACTTTACAAGATGGCTGTGGTGTCCTTGCCTTTCACTAGGCCTAGCGGTGTCCAGTCATAGGCTGCAACTTCTCACGCTCGCTCACCCGGCTCTCTGCTTTCTGGGAGCACCCCACTGCTTCTGCTCTGTAGCGCTACTCTCAACACCCAGCGTGACCATGTAGTTGGCATCCATTACTCAGTTCCCACTCTGCGCCTCACTCAGTGTGTCCACACCTCCAATTACTTCCATCAGATTCCTCCTTCTTCCCACAAGGCTACTTTGTTCCCAGACTGCCTTGTCCAATCCGCAATCAGTATCTGGACCATTTGATCAGACTAGAGTCAGTCCTTAACCCCTGCTGTGCCATCACCTTACCTTCACTGCTGTAGACACTTTCCGTGGTACCACACTTGTGTTCCCAGTATTTTAGTCTGAGTTGCGTTCTGCCTTTAGTGTCAGAGAGGTTCTGTACAACCATTTGCACTGTGCATCTCTTGTGTTACAGGATGGTAATTAGTGGGCTTCGGTGAGATTGTTGCGACGGCACCCATAGAGGGGACCTTGTGTTGGGTGCTGTTGATGGATTTCTGCCACTGGTTGCTAATGCCATACTCTGCCCACTCTTTGTGTAGTACTATCCCAGCAGAACTGTTGCTATTATAGTCTCTCACATTAGTTTGACAGGAGCCCCACATCAGTACAGGTGAATGATCCTGAGAATTATGTGCTCTAACTCCCAGTCTGTAGCTTCCTGCTTGTCTCCATTGCCTGTGATACATGCAGTCCCCCGTAATGTATTTAGGCGGGGCTCTGTCCCACAAGTTCAGCACACTCATCACTGGAAGTATTCTGTGCTGCTGTGAGCATTCTGATAATCTGACTGGCCATGCGTTGCCCTAGTATCACTCATGTCAAAACCGAGAGAGCAGATGAGGAATGATGGCAAAAAAAGAACCTTATCAAACAGCCCTTGTCTGGATAGTTGTTCTGAGTTACAGTAGCCTTTTTCTGTGTACCAGTTTTTATAAAGGGTACTGTATATTATGCTAGATAGATAATGTGTTACATTATGAACACACATCCCTTGTTATTCAAAAAAACTTGGTTTAAAGCCAGCAAATTAATTAATATTTTAGTTATATTTAGACTTGTTGGTCATATGCATCTATACGCTTCAATAGGCACTCTCAGTGCAGACATAAAGGGACACCCCACCACAAGGCGCTTTAAGAATGCAGAGGGCATATGTGCAGACTCCATGCGGGCCCTTTCCTCACTGGCAGTGTGGTAGACTCTGGTTTTGTACTACGGCCTACTGTGTACATGGCGCCTGCACCATGTTCCCGGGAACTTCCATGCATTGTCCTTGTGATTTCAGCTGCTCTGGTTTGCTGGGCTGCTGGCCGAAGCAGGACTAGGCCACGCCCCATCCAAGACAGCAGCGGAGGACTCCCGCGAGGCCACAATGCTTTATCTGAGGCGACTCCCCTTTCCGGTTGTGTGTGACTTTGGCGCATGGAGAACTATTGGCTGCACCGGGTGTTACCTACTCCGGTGCTGCCACTGGGCATAGGCACCCCTGGACCCAGGAGCCCATATTCACATCACACCCTGCAGCCATTATAGATATGCTATTGTCCTACTCTTTCAGGCATTCACACCTGTATACGTATATCATATGCAGGGCCATCTTAACAGCATTGAAGGCCCTGGGCAAAGCAATGTACTGGGGCCCCTACCCACCCATTCATGGGAATACATTTTAAAAAGTCATAACTTACCCCCCCCTGCAGTTCCGCACCGTCTTCCCACTTGTTTCCATACAGTGAATGGCTATCAGCACTCTGATTGGTGGATAGCTCCAGCAATCCACCAATCAGCATGCTGACAGCCATTCACTAGCTGGCTCCAGGCTGGGAGGAAGGTAGAGAATGCTGCCTATCTTCTCTCATTGTGTGTAATTCACGATCAGAGTGGATGGGTAGAATTCTCTACCTGCCTGCCAGAAGCTCAGAAGGCACCAGCCCACCCTTGCTCAAAGGCCCCTAGAATCGTGGACCCCTTGGGCAGCTGCCCAGTGAGCCCATACATTAAGATGACCCTGATCATATGATATGTAAGATAATATATAATCAACGAGAAGAAAATAAGTAAATGTGTATCTGTACTCAGTAGCTAATATACGGCACTCATGTGATGTGACAACATGGTATTTAAAGATGCCTGTTCAGCATGCAGCACACTTTATGACTATGCAGTGTTACTAGCATCACATTTCTCAATGATAATTATCTGCTTGAGATCTTTGATGCAGCAATGCTACCAATTACACCTTTAACTGAATCTGCTGGCCTACTGTAGATGTACATAACTTAATTAATTCCACTCTCAGTGCTCATTAGAAACAGCAGCACCCCTGTGCTACCTTTGTATCACGTCCTTGTCTTTACTACAAAGTTATCATCCAGTTGGTGCAAACTTTTAATTAAATAAACACAGAGAGATTTCTCATCGCTCATTGTATGCATGGTTATACAGTAAATGGACTTTCTTCAAGTAAATTCTTAGTCCAGTCACGATACACTTTCACCACAGCAGCGCGCGAGCAATTCGCAAACTGCGCTGTTTCAGAAATACTGCCACCCTTGGCCCAAAAGCCGATAATCATCCCTTATTGCAATTTGGATAAATCGCCTCTTTTACTCATGACAGCAACGAGTGATATGTGTATAGACGGCCTATCACACACCTTATATGCTCACTAAGTCAGCGCATGACACGTGACGTACTTCATGGGCTACGTGCTTGCAACGTCAAATGTAGGAGGTGGTTATAATAATATGACTGGGCCGTGTATCTACTTGAAGGGCGCTACCGTTTAAGGATCGCTACTGTATGTTGCAATCTAGTAAGAAAACTGGAACAAAGAAAGATATTCTGCCTCACACCACTGTTCACTACAAAACGCCTCCCCACTTAACTATTATTGGCTGTTAAAATGAAGCTGACTGTTTTAAAGGAGAAACTACCAGCACATTATTAAAGAAGCAACACTCAAACCCTCATGATTTCATGGCCCTCTTGCTTATAAGGATAGCCTTTGGTGGATCTTATATAGGGAAAACTAAACCCTTTAATAAATATACTTTACAAGAGGCCATGAACAATGAACAAATAGGAGTTACAGATATGTATCAAATATTTATGAATGCTTGTTTTATATCCAGACTGTACATAATTTGTTTACTTATTATATTCTGTTTGCAAATAACACCAATTTTAACATGTAGTTAGATCCTGGAAGTACAGCCAAAAAAAAAAACTAAAAAAACAAAACAAGTAACTGTGCACCTGGGCAAAACTGTATTCCACAGCAGGTGGGGCAGATGTAACATGTGCAGAGAGAGTTAGATTTGGGTGGGGTGTGATCAAACTGAGATCTAACTTGTAATGTAAAAATAAAGCTGTCTGTCATTTGTGGGCTACATGCAAATGCAGCCAGTATTTACCCTGCACAGACAAATTATAAATGTATTTGCTCCCCTTGCATGGCAACATGGTTTGTTCCAGATAAAAAGTTACTTGCTTTTTTTGCTTTACTTCCAAATGAGAATCATATACTAAGTGCTATAACTTTTCGTGTATAGACCTATGTATTGGTTTTTATTTTTGGGGAGAAAATTGGTGATCACAATATTTGCTCAATTTATTTAACAAGATAGTTGATCATTTTTAGAAACGTAATTATACTGTGGAGTATATTTACTAATTATAGGGTTTTAGAATAGAAATTTAGAATTTGTTATCACCTGTAATAGCGGCAATAATCAATAAATTAGTAGGTAAGTATGGATTATCGTCCCTGTGATGTGAAAGGAAGCAAAATGATCACAAAAGCAATCACTTCTATATTGTGAGCTGTGGCCATTCTGCACAAGTGCTGTGTATATTTGCCACGGATGGTTCAGAAGATTTTAGCATGCCTAATAGCAACATTTTGGCAGGGCATGCTGATATGTGTAGTTCCACAGAAGCTGGACGGCTGTATGTTGTTACAAAGTCTTCTTGCAGATAACCTTCTTCTTGTCTTTGTCTTGTAACTCCCATTTTTTGTCCCAGAGCCATCCTCTGTAATTCTTCGTCATGCAACATAATTCTTACAATACAATACATTGTGGGAGTAGCTAGTGAGCTGTTCTTGGTATGAAATCATCCCAATGGCATAAGAAATCACTGATAACAAGACTTGTGTCACAAGCACTGAAACTGAGGCATAAAGCAGAAGAGTTGCCAGACGAATGTTCCTAAATTTGCAAATAAACTTTATCAAGCTTCAGCAATGTTTACAAATGAGCAAAGAGAATATGCTTCATTGTTCAAGCATGAAACATAGAAACATAGAATTTTACGGCAGATAAGTCTGCCCTATACCATACCTCCCAACATTTGCATCGTCGTCGAAAAGGGGACATGGCCTGTTGAAAAGGGGCATGACCTAGTGTGAATGACGCAATTGCGTGCCATGCCTCCAATTCCCATCAAAATGGGGGCACGGCCAGCCCTCTGCCTCACTGGAATAGACGCTGTGCGCATGCGCACTGCATCTATTCTCCGCTGCTCTTCTCTGAACTGAGCCAGAGCAGCGAGTGCTAGGGAGCCTCCCAACTGCCCCCTCCCCACCGTGGGACACTGCGGCCCGCGGGAGGGCCAGCGGGACAGACCCAAAAAAATGGGACTGTACCGCAAAAATCGGGACTGTTGGGAGATATGCCCTATACACATGTACGCGCACACACTAGTGTTAATTTTTTTTTTTTGTCAGGAGACAATTAACCTACCAGTATATTTTTGGGTTGTGGAAGGAAACCGGAGTGCCAAGAGGAAACCCACACAACCAAGGGGAGAATATACAAACTCCACACAGTTATGGCCATGGAGGGAATCAAACCCTCAGTGCTGTGCGGCAGTAATGCTAACCATTACACCGTTCGTACTGCAGGGAAGGATTATGGAATAAGCCTTACTGTGACAGAATAGGTAACATAACATGGAGGATTACCTACAGAGCTACCTAGCCCTGACCTATTTTGTGACCTATAGTAGGCAAGATTTTCCCTGTTGGCCCTTGAATTGTAGCCAATCCCACCATCAAGTTTTGTGAGCATACACTTACACAGAAATTGCTACATAGCTTTATGTCTTTGAAATTTTTCAGTTTTAAAGAAACCAGTACTAAATGCATACCTCCTAACTGACCCCATTTTTCCAGGCCATTCCCATTTTGTGGTTTCTGCCCCACTGTCTCACAAGCGGGCCACAGTGTCCAGTGGTGGGGTGGTACGGAGGACCCCTCCCACTCGCTGTTCTACTTCCAGTAGTGTATGTACTTCCTGTACTTTATGTACCTTTTCAACATTTGTGTGTCTTTTTGACAATGAAGATGCATACAAAGTGGCTCACAGTGTACCAGGCACACTAGATTAGTATTTTTGTCACCAGCGGATTGGTATAAAGTCACAGATTAATCTTAGCAATATATACGGTGTGAGGCATGGTGCAAGGTGTGTCACGAGTATCCAAACTCCCCTCCTCTCTGTCAGCATGCCCAGGTCTCTGGGAACATGGCGCCTGTGCATTGTTACCCCGGGACTTCTCTACTGTGCATTCACAAATCACCAGTGAAATGGGCACCATGTCATTTTCCCTATGATTTCTACCACTCTGGTCTGCCGGCCGGTGCGGGATACAGCAGTGAGGAAAGTAACTATACACAGGTGCAGGATGTGTGGTATGGGCCCATGTACACTGCACAACCTGCATCCATTACAGATACGCCATTGGTCTTTGACTTTTTTTGTACCCAGATTAACGATTTACTGTAGTTGTACACAGATGTACATGAAATGCCAGCACCAGTAGTCAGTGTATCCTTCCCTTGTACTCTTGTCGCATTAGTTTTGCAACTAACTCACATATTTTGGGAAAAAAATCTCTGGCGGCATTCTGGGTGCAGCTACTGTGAGTCACAAAGTCCTTGGCGAACCAGACGGGGCTGTAGGACGCGATTTGAGCAATGGTGTAAGTGAATACATCTGTAGGTCTTTTATGCTGGACAAACATGTTGTATGGTTAGTAAGATATGAAATGTCTATTGACCTCTAATCCATGTGGCCAAAGTTCCTTAAATCACACTTTTACTATCTAGTACCGGTCAATTTAATATAGTGTATGTCAAATGAATCATATACACAAATACTTTATGGGTACATCTGTAGTTAATAGTCTCTGGCTATGGCATGGTTCGGTTAAGGCCTACAGTATGGTATAATTCTGCTGGCAAAATTAGTGAGCGAATGTGGAATGTGGTGAATATGTCACGCAGCTGTTTTGACAATTTTGCTTATCACTATCTGAAACTTTTGTTGTTATTCATTTAAGCACACTTATATAAGCATGACAGGCCAGAATATGTCACTGTTTCAGGTGATGATTTAATAAGGAATGATCTTTGCAAATACTTTGACTGTGGCTTTGATTCAGGTCACCTGGCTGTCATTCTAGGTTTCTGTTAATTGCCTGCTCAATGCCTTTTGATTTTTATCTTTTGATATCGCTGTAAATGTACATTTCCACTTTTAGCTGTGATGGAAAAGCAGATTGAACATTCACTTAGGACATTCTTCAGCTGCACCTGTGAGGCTTCAGTATTAAATTAGTGGATATTGAAGCTAAGAAATTGCACCAAATTATACCTTTATGCTTAGTAAGTTAGAACTCTGGGAACTAATTTTCGTTGCTATCTGCTTCTGTCAGTAATAAATTTGCATGTTTCATTAAAAAAGTTATAGTTGTAAGTGTGTGTGTGTGTATGCATGTTTGTGATTAATATATTGTAAAAAACGATGTATAATTAAAAAAGTAAATATTTAATTTATATATACTGTTTCAGCTTGACAAAGGGGCACGTGATGCCCGAAACTTTTGCTTTTTTCTATGATACATAATACAAGTATATATTATAACATTTGTGCTCAGAGCCAATATCTTTGAGAATGTTGTTTTGATTGGTTATACAATCATTATGTTGACTTTCAGAATGTCGACACCAGAGTGTTATACAATGGACATCAGAGTGTTATACAGTGGATACCAGAGTGTTGACATGGTCTGAATGTTGATAGATGCACTTAAGAAGTATCCGGCACCAAGAACAATAATTGATGAAAATATTAATGAATCAGAGAGATCTTCCAATTTTGTCCTACAAAAGGGAGGAAGGAAACAATATTTGATACAAATTACCAGTATTTTTCATATATTTTATTCAGTCAAAACTCTGGTTTAAACATAAGTATGACAGGAAAGGCTCTGCCTCACCTGCCTCACCCCACCTCACGTCACTGGAAGGTCCTGCTCGCAAGCTTACAATCTTTAGGAAAATAGGCATTGATACACAAGGATAGATGCTACCTGTTACATAATGGTCCACCAGATTGCTAGGTTCTTAATGAGTTGTATGATATGATCACCCAGCAATGTTGGAAGAGAAAATGTGAGGTTATGTGGACTGTACAGAGAGGATGTAACTGGATAGGGAAGCATTGAAGGTTATGTGGGTGAGTCTGGAATTTGGTAGGCTTGTCTGAAGAGATGAGTAGAAGGATTACAATGACTATATTCACCATCTAGCAGTCTGTAACTTCTGGCAGTCATTAATAAGGTGTGGAGGCTTTAACCTAGATTATGCAATAACTCAACAATTAGAGAACAATTCATTCTCCTAAGGTTTGCCATTACAATATGGACCTTGATTTTATTCCTGCAATTGTAGTAGAAAGAATGGACACATCCAGGAACAGATGGCAACTTATAATATATCATTTTATGTAGATCATGCTAAAAATGCTTAGTTGCAGCAAAAAAACAATCTGTCTGGAGACCAAGCTCTGACTTGGGCAGCAAACTAACAGGGACAGAAGCAGAACATTTATTTTTTAGGTATATTTTTTTATTTATTTTGGATTTTATTAGTACTGTATATTCATCTTATTATACTGTTAGTTGTTGAACAGATGTATTATATGCAAATTTATGTAGACTCTTAATCCAAGCCTGATGGAATCTTTTATATTTGCTGACTTTTATTATCACATTAAAATATTGCATTGCTGGTTGTGATAACTTTTGTGAATTATAAAAACTATAAGTGGGTATTTCATTTTGCGTGATATGTCGCCTGGGTGAGGTGTCTGGCTGTGCATGTTCTGATAGACAATTATGGTTGGTGTTATGGTAGGTAATCTTTGTTGATTTTAATTGATATTGGTTGCGGGATGCGTTTGTTGACCAATTTATTGAAAGTGCAGAACTTCAGGTCCACGCCTTTATCTATGTGATTGCACATTTTGGAGAAATTTACAGATCAAGATGCCTGTGGGTGTTGGAGTGCAAAATGTCCCATTTTCTGATGGAAAGATCTGAGCTGGCAATAATGATGGGCATTCCGTGCTGGGTGCAAGCTTGGGGCATTAATATGCCAAGGTATGCCACACACAAAAATGTAATAGGACAGAGCAGCTTGATGAAATCATGTTGAAGGGAGAGACTCTTCTGTTACAAATTTAACTGTCAAACCAGGTCTCCGCTGCATGTGAGTCTTGCGGAAGAGTAGTCAAGTAAATCTATGTTATTTTATTTATATACCCTAAACTCACCCTACATTCAGATTTTCATTTTGAGTATGTTTTCTTGCACTGTGCTATATACAAGTTGGACAATTAAATGTTTGCGCAGATATAAATGTATTGTGCACCAAAATATTTTGCAATTCATAAATTTCCATTAAATTATATAATCCGTGTGCTATTCCGCAAAATTTGCAAAAATGTTTCCGATGACTAAATACATCAACATAGTAATCAGCATATTTTTTTCGAATTATATAAATATTTATGTTACTTGTGTAATGCATAATTGTACAGTCAGCATTTTCAAGGCAGTAAGACATAACTTGAAAATCTTTAGACTAACATCAGGGACTGAACCTTATATAAGAGAGGGTAATTTTATAAAAGGTATAGAAGATTCACAATTACATAATACTGTGGAAAAAACTCAATTTTCTTGGGGGTAAGTTCCATTCTTACTTTTTGATAAATGTCATATCACATTTTTACTATATACCTTATGTAACACATTTTTCTTTTGTTTTTATGTAATTTGTTTACTTTAAAACTAAGCTTAAATAAACAGCTGAACCAGTCATGTGAACTGAATTCTGTCTAATGCGGGCCATATATCTTTGGTCCAATTCCTCATTCTGCTAATCCATTAATCAGTGGACATCAATGACTGGTGATTCGTCAGGAGATCAGCAAAAAATAATAAAAAAATCTCTGACTTCCCGATCCTAATAATTTTTTGGTCGGAATCGGCTAATCAAGGATTTCAAATGTGTTGGAGTTACCGAATCCCCCAACTCAGGTATCGGCAGAAGGGGGAATTGCCTCACTGTCTGCCTGAAATGTGGTCCCCTTAAGCTACAAGTATGTGATCAGCTCCTTTGTTTCATTTAGGGCCTAAGTAAGGTAAAAGTGTTAAAAGATTTTACTGCAGTTTGTGCTATTAGCATAGGTTCAACAAATGTTTAATGATGGGCAATTAAGGAAGATAGTTCTAGGAAAACTGGCGTACTGTAGATACAGTAGGAACCCTAAACTTATTTAGATAATATTAATTTTCTTAGGAGGATATCCAGGAACTCTTAGCTCTATAACGTAGGTGAACATAAACTACAAAATCTTGTTTAAAGATGCTTCAAATTGTTTCAAAGTAATTCTCAAACCAGTTCTAATTTTGTAAAAATTCTCAATAAATTTTTATTAACAAGCTTCAATTGAGGCAAACAGTTTTGAGCTTAATGGCTGCATTTCATTATTTTTAGCATTACAAAATATAACATGTTCACTGTTTGAAATGTAGAGAATACTCAAAATACTGTAAAATTGTATAATTTGCTTTAACATCTCCAAGAACTATGAATGCAAACAGATTACCTTTAACCAGTTTTGACTGCGACAGTTGAAACAGCGCACACTTAGCAAATTTGGTAAAATTTTGAATAGTTGCAAATTTTTCAGGTGTTTCTAATCTTTGCTACAGGTTACTCTAAAGTTTAATTTATGTCACTTGACTACATCTTTATCCACAGTGATGTTGCTTACTTTAGTACACAACAATCATTTTCAACCAGGTGGACACGTTTTCTTTCATGAATGTTTTAAATGATGATGCTGTGGCCATTTCTGTCCATAGAGTACATAATAGTCTTTACTGTTGACTCTAACCAGGGTACATTTTTAAAATGCATACTTCCTGGAAATATTCTAAAAAGAGCATTTTATCTACATAACAAGCTAAAACACAGGTTCCATAATATAAGGCTGACATCCTGCCTTTTAATCCACTTCTATGATTTCATTATGTTATGTTTGAAGTTAAACTGTCAGCACGTCTCGTACATCCCTAGAACACTGAGAAAAGTGACACACGAAAACTGTACACAGAGTATAGTTTTCCACTGACAATCAAAGCCTTCAAATAATGAACTCACTATTTGGATTGTCAGTGGAAAATGCAGTTTGATTGATACAATCATTGTATAAAGCCTAAGGGTCTACAATCAGGATAATTCTACGGTGGGAAACCAGCATTTAGGAAAATTTACAACCTTGTAAAATACCTACCCGCCGTATTACTTATCTAGGTGTAATTTGTAAGTTCAAAGCTCTCAGTCGCTGCAAACAGAATAACTTTGCAAAGATCCCTGTGAATGCTGGTATCAGCTTCTTGCTGTCTGCTAAACCACTGCTGTTTCAGGTTTGTTTTTAAGCACCGTGGTTGCTGTCCCTGTAGCTTTCGTGCTGGCTTGCCAAAAGGGAATTTTTGTAGAGGTCTGGTTTGAACTACAGCCCTCGCTCTTGCTTCTGCCCCCTGCTGCTTAGATTGAAGCATTGCTTTGTGCTGGCAACTGCGTTGTCTGATTATTACATGTCATCCCTCGTTTTTCTGTTAACCTCATTGCTCTGAGTCTTCGTAAAGTCTTACTGCCTCAGACGGCCTTCTTTGCCTGGACCCCACTGTCTTCTTTGTCAGTAGAAACTGAAGAATTTCATTTTTTCAGGCTCTTTACCTTAAACTCCTTCCCCTTCTCTTTTCCAACTGCTGCTAATCCTACATCAAATGCACAGTTTGACAACATATATCTCTCTATTCTGATATGCCACAAAGTTTTAAGGAGATGGAGGTTTCCTAGTACTATGTAAAATATCTCTACAAACACAATCCACTCTGGGACTTGATTCAGCCATGAAGCCTTTTGCTTTTCTTTTTTCATTATCTGATTTGGAAGAACTCTATAGTTTCAGCTACAGGGTGCCCTCTGGGTCCAAAGATATCAAGCTTTCAAACTGTTGGCTAAGTAGAACGATCACAATGTGGACAACAAGATAGTCCAGTACAAAGTCTCACCACTATGTTCAAACAGCTCTGATACAGCTTCATTGTTAAAGAGTTGATTGGATGTTAAAGAAACTTCAGCTTAAAAACTGTTTTGTTAATTTATAACACAGAAAACCATTTTTTTTATCTAGTATTACACCAGAGAGCTTCTGTTTCTTACTTCTTTTGCAGTTTTTGTGGAGTTTAGTAGTGCAAGGTGAACTAAAGGAAGTCAATGACAATACACAGCAATAAGGTTCTAGTGGGCTCTATTGGTTTATATCTCCACAAGATTTGAATGCTGCCCACAGCTAAATAAAAACAACTTGGGAACATGTCTTATACAGTAGAACCAGGGCCGTAGAGAGCTGGGCTGTGCCCGGGTACTGGGGGCATGGCCCAGGGACGGACTGGGGACTCTGTCCGGCCCTGGCATTCGTGAGCACGTGCACGAGAAAGGGGGCACACTCGCCATGTAAATGGCGTGCGGACACTGCAAATGGGGGCATGTCTTGAGTCAGGGGGCGTGGACTCGCGGCATGCCCCCATATTACTTAGCAACAGGTCACGCCTTGCAGCGGCAGTGGCAGCTGGGGACAAACCAGGGAGCCTGGAGCTGCACTGAGTGCAGACTTCCCGGCTCTCTGTGGACCGGATTAGCCCACCAGACCATCGGCCCTTCTAGCATGTGCCAGATGGCCAGTTCGGCCCTGGCATGGCCTAATGCAAGGAGGCTTGTTCCTGCCTCCTTAAAATGAAACAGGAGGGCCATTGTGCCACTCAGTCAGGAGCTCCAACTCTTATACAGTACTTATCCTCTCTGGTAATATACTGTAGTACCAAAGAGGATTTTAAAAATATAAAATAAACCACACCATAGTTAAAGTATAACAGATAATCAAGGTTCAGCAGTAATCAATGTTTATACACCATTTCAGTTACCTCCATGGCTTATTTTCCACATCAATATTTTGAGGGTTCAATTGGGATATCTTATTGTTCTACAAATGCTCTCCCAGAAGGCGCTATAAGTATAGTAGTTTAATATTGTTACAGAGTGCCTTCCACTATAAGCATGAGCACACGGCTGCCTATGTCAGTGTTTAGCCTTAGTATATCTCAGTGGGCTTTTTTTTAGTCGATTATATGGTATAAAGTGTCAGATGCTGAGTTTCAAGCAGTGATCATCACATCACTGGCATAAATCATCTCGGATTTCTGAGTGTTAAAAACACGTCAACTTTTGCGCAGACTTTAAAATGGAACAACTGCCGTTCAGGATATCTTGAGTAATATTTATTTCAATTTGTATTTGCAGGCTTGATTACACTTTATATGCAAATGACTCATTATACTTTAGAAAAACAGTATGTTAATTTGATTAATTTCTTGTCTTATTTAATTCTCATGAAATGTCACCTGCCGTTCATCACAGCACACAAGTCATTTCAGTGGCAGCAAGCAATCAGTACAGGAAGTCAGAGAATTACATTTAGCAAACAGAGAAGAATATAGATCAGAATTATTCTAGGGAATACTGACACTGCGGAAAACGCTGGAGAGGCACTTTGCCGGCTTAAGAAGCTAATTAAGGTCACTCGATAAAATGTTTTTCTGAAAATGTTGATTATTGAGACACAGATCACAAATTTGAAGAAGTAGTTAAAGAGGACTTTTGATAGAGACGGAAATTACATTTGTTTGTTTCCCTAGTAATGTAAGCTGCAGATAATAAAGAAGTCCATTTAATGAAGCATTTTCATTAGTCAGCATTTGTAGTCTTATTAGAGTCTAATATGATTTCATGGCAGCGTAGTTATACCCGAGTGACATCTCTTTAATCTTTCAACATGTCATTCTTGGGTAGACTGGATTATTGCAGATTTATATAAGCACGCGAATTGAGCAGTCTTTATTACAACTTAAATCTTATTCAGCTCACCAGTTAGTATCATTTTATCATCATCATTACTAATAAGGGCCACAAATAATATAAAATTACTATAGAAACAGGGAGCAAGGTTGTTGGAGAAGGTGAAATCATTGGACAGCCAATCGTGAGGGTTCTGCTCTTGAGAGCTGACAATCTAGAGGGAGATGGTAGTGCTGAGACAATATACAGTAGTTGCAGCACCGTAAAGCCCTGTAAGCGCAGGATGCCATGATGTCATGCCAAGAGGGTGGGGCCACCAGGCGCAGGGAAGAACAGCACTGCTTGGAGCATCCAACAGCTGTTGGAAAAACCAATTATACTGATGTCTAGTAACGCGCAGCTCTGAAATGTCTTAATGTCTTTTAGATGGTAACCTATCAAACAACGCATAGCTAGGATGGGTTGGATCCTTCAAAATACCCTTCACTCTCTTGAATACTCTTTTCTCATAAATATCCTGAGTACATGGAGACTCCAATCACTCTAACTGCATTCCAAAATACTCAATCTAGGGTTGTACGTACAGCAACAGTGCAGTTACTATGCCATACGGTAACCCCATATCGCACACCTTATATACCCACCAAGCCAGCTCACGACACGTGACGTACTTCATGTGCTACACGACTATATATATATATATATATATATATACTGTGTGTGTATATGTATATATATATATGTATATACACTGTGTATGTATATATATATATATATATATATCACACCACACTGTGCTGACATGTTTTGTAGTGGTCCGGAGGATGACCCTTAGGGGTCAAAACGTCGACTGTGTTCTGCAACTATGGTGATTGTAAATGATTACACTTTAATTTTTTCTACTGATGAGTGTCCTCATTTGACCTTTTTAGTCAAGTACGGAATAGATAGATAGATAGATAGATAGATAGATAGATAGATAGATATTAGATGGGTGCATTAATTAAACTTTTAATAATAAGCTGGGACACAAACCATTAGATTGTCTTATTTAACAAATTCCTTATACGAAAGAAGAATATTAAAAAATAAACAAGAAGTGTCACAGCAAGTGGTAAGGAAAGCAGGAAGATAAATCAGATCCTATTTCTTACCATGCTGTGAAAAGTTGGCTGGTTTTTAATCATCCTGATGTGCCAAATGTAAATTCCATCAAAGATTAAGTTTGGTAAATATTAGACTTACTGTGGCATCTATACAGTATATGCAGAACCCATGTCATCTGTCTATCTATCTATCTATCTATCTATCTATCTATCTATCTATCTATCTATCTTTTGATCTCATATCTCTAGTATGTGTTATCTATATATATATATATATGTATATATATATATATATATATATATATATACTAGGGATATGAGATAGATAGATAATCTATATATTAATTGCATATACATTATCTAGCACAGTGGAAATATTGGCTTCTGAATATTATATTTATCTAAAGTTTAAAGATTCTGTGAGCGATCTTTCCCTATCATAGATGGATAGGTAGATGACATGGGTTCTGCATATATAGATGCCACAGCACCCGGCACTCCTGTCACCTCATGATAGCATCTGCCCTGGTACCCTCCCTCAGTACTGGTGTCCGTATGTAGAGAGAAAGTTGCAAGAAGCACTCAGGAGACTTGTAAATTTAAGCAATGTTTATTACATGCACAAAATCCAGGGTATAATGTATATATATTAATGGTGCTCACAGCAGATTGCGCCAAGTTTAAATATGGAAAAGAATACAGTGCCCAATCTTCGAGTACCGTGGACCTACTCTAGGTCCTTTCTTTTCACCAGGTTATTTATCTGTGAGAATGGTGCCCTCTAATGTAGTATTTTTAGGTGATTAGAAGTGAATAGTGTCATTTATCTAAATTGCACACGTACTATATGTTAGAATAAATTATTCCTTGTATAATAAATTGGGACTTTCCTGGATGTCTGCCCATAATTCCAGCATCCCACATGTAATAAAAAATAATTACTAAAATAGTTTAATCCTGGTTTAACTCAGATATATGTAATAAGACCAGGTGCTCATGTAAAGTGCCTGCATATCAAAGTGCCAAAAAGGGGTGTGGTATGTTAGATAGACTAGACTTAGGTCAACCACTATTGGTTGACAGTAAGTAGGTCGACATGATTTCTAGGTCGACAGAGACTCTAGGTTGACATAAAAAAGATCGACAAGAGTTTACATTTTTTTTTGGGGTGTCGTTTTCTTCGTAGAGTGACCAGGAACCCCAGTTAGTGCACCATGTCCCCTCGCATGGCTTGCTTTGCTCGCCATGCTTCGGGCAAGGTTACCATTCCCAATTGTAGTTCACGTGGATCGTGAAGTATGAAAAAATTCAAAAAATGAAAAAAATATGTGAAAAACTCATGTTGACCTTTTGTCATATCAACCTAGTACATGTCGACCTAGAGTCCCTGTAGACCTAGAAACCATGTCATCCTACTTACTGTTGACCAATAGTGGTTGACCTAGATAGTGTCGACCAAAGACTTGTCGACCTAGAGACCGGATCCCGCCAAAAAGATAACTTGCTAACTTTACAACAGTTGAAGTGTTCTTCAAGCAGCACCAACAACTACCAATATGAAAATAGAAAACATGTGCATAGTATAACACTGTAATACAGACTAAGATAGGCTGAGTCTCCCACATACGAAAATCCCATATCCAAAATATTATGAAAACCAAAAAATTTGAGCACGACTGAGATAGCGACACCTTTGCTTATTGATGATTCTACGTACATAAACTTTGTTTCATGCACAAAATGATTACACATATTGTTTATAATTACTTTCAGGCTGTATGTATAAGGTGTATATGAAAGATCAATGCATTTCATGTTTAGACTTGGGTCCCATCCCCAAGGTATCGCATTATGGTGTGCAAATATTACAAAATACAGAAAAATCCAAAATCCAAAATAATTCTGATCCCAAGCATTTTGGATATGGGAATCTCAATCTGTAGCTAACAACACACCATAAATCCAAATAGTAAACCAGAATGACAATAGGAATTTTGCACATCAATGAATAACCCTAGTATTCAGATTCCTCTTTTCCTTAATAATCCCAGAACTCAGAAAAAGGGAGATAAAAGATTGACCATATGGTGTTAAACTAAGAAATCTAGATCAATTATTGCTTGTATATTTAATACATAATAGAATTCTTATCTGGTATTAACTCATGTCCATCTGATATCATGTATAGCCCAAAAACTACTAGATGAGGAGGAAGGATCCAGTGTAGTAATCCCAATGTGTTTCATCCTTGTTAAGGTATTCTGGACTTCACCAAGGAGATCAGTAGTAATAGTATACATCCTACAGTATCATCACCTTAAATGCTCACTACATGCCAAACAGGCCGGGCCTGGATGTACATCTACTTCCGGTTTCCACTGTAGCATGATAATGTCAACATTAAATTGTGCATGTGCCGGTAAATAACCATGCAACCGCGGATTACATACTGTGAAGCTCCCGTGGTAGTGTGAGCACATATATCCTGTTGTGAGCCAACAGTATTTGACCTCACTGTATGTATAACCATTTAAAAGTTCCCTTCTGATGGACCGCTATGAGGTGATAGACCACATGATAGCTCCCACGCGATATCCTGTCTATCAGTAGGGCACATTTGGACCATCCACCCAGCACAATCCGTTTTATACTTTATAGCAATTGCCAATAACTCCCAGCTGACTGGTGATACGAGGTAAGACCATTCTGTTCAAAGTGAGCAGTTTTTAATTGTATGTATGAATAAATTTGAATAAATTGGTTTTAATTGTGTTACACTGTGGAAGTCCATTTCTGATTAATTATAGTCTCCCTGGATTTTGCGGAAGATATCCTCAGACATTGGTGATTAGATGAATAATATGACCTTATTGAGATAAGCTGTCTTCATTTGAATTGCACAAGGATTTTTCTTATACCGATTGCAACACTTGATTAACATGTAACGCGCTACGAATGAACTCTTGTATATATGTTTTGTATATACTGCATATATGCAGTAATATATATATATATGCAAAAGCCCTCACTCACTCAGTGATTAACTGACTCGACACTAATTCTCTTACTTCCCTGTATGTTAGGAAGCTGAAATGTAACAAAGGCATTCTTCAGGTGGGAAAAAGGACAACTAAGTAATTAGAATTTTAATAAACCTCCCCTAAGAAGATGAAAAGGGGGTTGACATAATGATGTCATAACCGATGCGTGGCTTGCGTGGTTTGAACAATAACGCCCAACGGACAATCGGATCAAAATTTGGATTGCACCTCCTGTGTGGAGAATTTAATAAACGAAAAACAATGGTCCTGTCACTTTTTACTGTATCTGCTACGGATGCTCCTCTGGTGACGGCAACAACCATGGATAAAAATGTACTTACATTAAAATGTCTCAAATTTACATCTTTATAAATGTACCAAATTTTTTACACTAATTTATATTTACAACCATTAAAATCAGAAATTCCTGTGCTAAGAACAGGTAGAACAGCTAGTATATGTGTGTGTGTGTGTGTGTGTGTGTGTGTGTGTGTGTGTGTGTATGTGTGTGTGTGTGTGTGTGTGTATATATATATATATATATATTTATATTTATTTATTTATTTGCAGTCGGTGGCACTCGTAAATAATCAGTCAAATACAGGGATGCGCTGTATTTGACTGATTATTTACGAGTGCAGCCGACTGCAAATATATGATTGGAGTGCCCTGCATGTGGGACCCCTACGGAAGGCACCGGACTATTGTGATACTTGACCGTGTGTGCTGCCTATCTGGATATTCATATATATATATATATATATATATATATATATATGTACATATGTATGTATGTATATATATATATATATATATATATATATATATATACAGCTGTGGGACCGGCACTCCATAAAATGAAAACCAACTGCTCCCGGTGCCCTCATAAGGGAAAGTATAGCAAACAGGTGATGCGGCACTCAGGATATTGAAGAAAAACTCACAATCAGAATGGGTATCAACGTTTCAATCTATTCTCAGATTGTCTTCAGAATACAGTAATCTGTATCCTGAAGACAATCCGAGGATAGATTGAAACGTTGATACCAATACTGATTGTGAAGTTTTCTTCAATATCCTGAGTGCTGCATCACCTATTTGATATATATATATATATATATACAGTATATACATCGATCGATCTAGCTTTCTATCTAGTTGATACATAAACCCAGTGGTTTATTAGAAAGATGCAACATTTCAGGTCCACACATTCCTTTTTCAATCACTACAAACCAATCTGTGGGCCTTATCCAGATTGGTTAGCAAACCAAAAAAGTTAGCAAGTGGCCAAAACCATGCTGCACTGCAGGTGGGGCAGATATAACATGTGCAGAGAGAGTTAGATTTGGGTGGTGTGTGTTCAAACTGAAATCTAAATTGCAGTGTAGAAATTAAGCAGCCAGTATTTACCATGCAGAGAAACAATATAACCCACCCAAATCTAAATGTCTGCATATGTTACATATGCCCCACCTGCAGTGCAACATGGTTTTTCCCAATTGTAACAAACCTGAACAACCCCCCGTAAGTATACTGTGTATGTATGACTATACATAACCTCCAACATTTCAGAGCTAAAAAAAGTACACTTGAAACTTTAGAAGAGGTGTGTCTTTGCCACAAAGAGGCATGTCAGCTAGAGGAGGCGTGTCTTGTCCAGTTGTGTGTTTCTCTACTCTCATTTTCCTCCCTCTTTGTTTTGCACTATCTTTCTTCCTTAAAACCCCTTCTCTTCCAATATTGGGCCTAATTCAGATCTGATCGTAGATGTGCTAAATTTAGCACATCTACGATCAGTTTCACAGACATGCGGGGGGGACGGCCAGCACAGGGCTAGTCCACCCCGCATGTCTGGCTCTGCCCCTCCCCCGCACAGGTACAAAAGCATTGCACGGTGGTGATGCTTTTGTACCTGACGAGTAGCTCCCTGTCAGCGCAGCTCCTGCATATTGGCAAGCCGATACTCGCTGAGTCCTGGTTCGCAGCGGCTGCGTGTGACATCATGCAGCCGCAGCAGCCCACCCCCCAACTGTCCAGACATGCCTCCATTGTCCGGACCGCACCCCGCCAACGGCATTGTAACGCCACTGGCACCCCCCCCCTGCAGCGATGCTGTCTGAACTAATTGACAATCAGCATAATCATCACAACAAGACCCCCCGAATTTCCAAGGTAAGGAGATGTCCACTCTCTGCCACTCCACCTGGAATTGATGGGAGTTCCTAACAACAGAAGTGCTTACTGGAATGTGGGTGTCTTTAGAAGGTCAACGAAAACGACCAACGCATTTCATTTTGGGTTCTGCTAATTGGAAACTGCCAAACTCCCCAATGCCCCTGTTTAGCCATAATACCTGTCTAATTAAATAAAAAGCAAAACTGGAACTCTTCTTTAAATTCCAAAACAAACTTCTCAGCTCATTAGTATTTACATATTTAACATTATAACGCAAGCCCCAGGCTTTGCGCTCCTGCCGACTACTCCATTTTCACATATAAGATCCGTGCATATTACATGAAAACAGGCACTAATACATTTCTACTGTGCAAGGCAGTTTTGCACTTTTGCATTTGACCCTTATAGTATATATATTTTTTTATTTTCCAGTAACAAGATGAACCCTGCTTTAGAATAAATATGATATAATTTGAAGTTTTCTCAGCTGTTTATAATATGACATATGCAAATTAAAGCCACATCTTCCCCCTAAATGATCCCAACTGTATGTCAAATTTCAGCAGATGAAAAGTATACCATAACAATTCTACCAATCTCCCTGTCTCCTGCTGATGGATTACATGCATATTTATGCAGAATAGGTGTTGGAAAATATTTACAAAAGTTACAGTTATTAGCATTTGCAATGGTTCCAATGAAAAATAAAAATCTGGAGGTTATATGACAACATTTCCTAATTATGAGTGTATTGTTACTGTGCTTTATTACCAGGACCACTTTATAATTTGTATTAAAAAAACAACAATATTTTAATGTAAAATCCTTTTAATTAAAAGCAAACTTACTAACACATCTTATATAACTGATTCTAAACATGTTATTTAAATTATGTTTTAATGGTTTTACTGTAATACTTCTTGTTTGCTGAATTAATTTTGACAATTTGATACACCTATTTTTCTTATCTCTGTTGTCTACAGTAATAGTTTTTAGAACCAATAACTCACCCCTACCCAATGCTCCAGTCAATACACTTCGCAATCATTAATAATGGGATCAGTATGAGATCCTGCCGGATGGGATCCCGGTGGTCGGAATACCGACACCAGAAGCCCGACTGGTACAATCCCGACAGGGGGGCGAGCACAAAGCAGCCCCTTGCTGGCTCGCTGCGCTCTCCACGCTCAGCACACTAATTTATTCTCCCTCTATGGGTGTCGTGGACACCCACAGAGGGATAATATGTTGGGATTCTGCCGGTCGGGATTCCGGTATCGGTATTCTAACCGCCGGGATTCCGTCTGGTGGGATCTTGACCGCATCCCTTAATAATTGCAGAAGAAATGCACAGATACTTTAAATAATAAATTAATGACAAGCACTAAGAGGTCAATTCAATTAGAGAAGATGATCTTACACCCTTGAGTAAGTGTGGCAATATGTGCCACTTAACGGTACTACCACACTTGCTGTTTATTGATGGCAGCTCCATAGAGATGTGTACAAAAATCATCAAGTACAGTGCGAGACAGGGCCACTAGTAACTAGTATTTTTCAAAGAAAGGTATACTTGTTTTATATGCTGGCACAAAAAAACTTAAGATTGTCATTTCTAAGCATCCTCTTTAGCATTTACAGACCCCCTAGTAAAATTGGGATCTGGACTATAGGCTGACCTCATTAGTCGGCAGTCATTAGGTCAACCCCATGGGGTTGACAGGCAAAGATCGACAAAAGGTCAACATAAACAAAAAGGTCAACATATGAAAGGTCGACACTTGAAAAGGTTGACAGGTTCAAAAGGTCAACAGGTTCATATGGTTGACATGACAATGGTCGACACTTTTTTTTTTCATGTTTTTCAATTTTTTACTCTTTGAATTATAACCTTTAGTAACCCTGTGGTGAGCGAAGCAGAGTGAGACACCGCACGCGAAGTGTGGTAGGTGAAGCAAGCCCATGAGGGGATGCATTTCTACAAATGGTGGTCCCAGATGGAAAAGCTAGCCACTCTAACCCCAAAACTGCAAAAAAAGTGTACTGATCATTTTTGTGTCAACCATTGTCATGTTGACCTTTTGACCCTGTTGACATTTTCTACCTGTCGACCTTTCATATATACACCTTTTGTCTATGTTGACCTTGTGCATGTTGACTATATGGGGTCATCCTAATGACTGTAGACCTACTGAATGTAAATCTTCTATACCACACTCAGTAAAATCCACCGGCTCAGTAAGCCAGTTCCAGTCCGTCACTGGCACTGACTTCCCTTTGGAAATGCTACCTGCCAGTCATCTGCAGGACAGGTAGTCCCATTGGGAGGTGTTTCTCCCTCTGTTGCTACAAGTACGGTCTGTATACTTGCCACTCCCTGCCTTTTGCGACAGTCCTACCCAGTTTCTATGGGCTGCAGCTGATGCAGTCCATAGATGCACAGTCACTACTGCTATTTATGAGTGTGCACCAGTCTCGGCAACTGTCAGATCCACCACACGGGTGCTGGGACTAGGCTGACCAGGGCTGTCCTCTCCAGCCAGTACAGGCAGCGGCAGCCCCCCTCCTCCAAAGTGGTAAGAGTCGCCGCTGCTAACAGGAATGCTACTTGAGCAAATCCAAAGCAATACAAATTATATTTTACATAGAACCAGGGCAGGGTCGTTTTAACCAAGGAGGGTGCCCGTGTGCACTTCCGGGTGGGCCCCCTTCTCTGTATGGTGTAGTAGTGTCCGGAATTGTGCCTACCACACATGCACAGGTCTCCGGAAACTTTAAACTGCCATGTTCCAGAGACCAAATTGACTACTGCGCATGAGCGGCAGCCATTTTGTGATTTGCACAGCCATTTTAGCTTGTAATGCTTTTCATTTTAAGTTTGCCTTTTTATGCAGGTTATGATGGGCTCCCTTTATGTTTTAGGGCAGCCAATGCTGGAGCTCCATTGAAGGGCCAGAAGGTGATGTTAGAACCTTGTAGAGATGAGCAAAGTCAAATTATTGCAGCTGTTTTGCAGACACATCAGAGTTCTGTTTTTCTCTTTATCCTCTGGATGCCACTATGTAGTGTAAATTCACTTTTTGTAAAAATTTATGGCACATGTATAGACCAAGGTCAATTCAGTAATCAAAGGTCAATCTAGTCTGTTGTGTGGTGTAATTGTAGTGGGAGCAGAAACATTTACGGCCATAATACACTAACACTAAACGTAAAAGGTTATTGTCCAGATGCAGAACAAAGCAAATATTTAGCAAAACAAAATGTACTCAATCTTGTCTCTCCCTTCCCTAAGATTATGTTACATGAGACAAGGCTCTCACATGCCTCATGGGAAGAACAACCCTTGTCATAAAGCATTACCCAGTAAATGTTCTTTATGTAGCAAAAATATCTATATTCTGCATACAATTCAATTCATTCAGCCATTGCAGAAAAATAAATATTTTGTTAAAATGAGCAATTATTTTGAAAGCATAAATTAAATATTCTAGTTCATACAACTATGTCTATAAATATATTTATTATCATGTAAAGTTGCATTAATTCATAGTGCTAACACTATCAGTAATCACAGTATTAGTTTTATAATTCAGTATATTTAAACATCTGTAAAATGGTTCAGCTTTAAATTACCTGGAATATATCCCTTACATTGCATTATAATTACACCTGCCAAAAGGATACGTTATCATTTCTAAGTAGTAATCTCGCTACGGGAGACTAGTAGCAGACATAAATGACGTAAGAGTAACTTTCTTGTATTACTTTTAAATTCCAACAGAAGTCATGTAAGTGCGCCCATTGTTATGTCAGTAATATATTCTACATATTACATTGTGAAACAACAGCATATAAGACAAATATGTCTGGTTATGTCCAACAAATAGCAGATCTGATTATGCTGATTTCACTGTTTCACTGGTCACTCTCTGCCGTGATTACCTGGGCCTGGGTTTACTGGAAGAGACTGGAGGGGACATGAGCACAATACCCCCACGATGTGCAGTGGGGGTGTATTTTTATATCTATCTATCTATCTATCTATCTATCTATTGTACTGGGGCGTGGCCATGGCTCAACAATTAGGTCATGCCCCCTACAGTGCCCAGCCCTACCCCCACTCTCCATGGCCTCCATGCATCTACAAGCCATAGGGCCTAATTCAAAGTTGATTGCAAAACAACATTGTCCTCTAATGGAAAAAACCATGTGCAGTACAGGTGGTGCAGATGTAACATGTGCAGAGAGAGTTAGATTTGGGTGTGGTGTGTTCAATCTGAAATCTAAATTGCAGTGGAAAAATAAAGCAGCCAGTATTTATCCTGCACAGAAACAGTATAACCAACTCTCTCTGCACGTTATATCTGCCCCCCACCCCCCCTGCAGTGCACATGGTTTTGCCCATTAGAGGAAAATGTTGTTTTGCAATCAACTGTGAATTAAGCCCATAGTCTCTTTATCCTACCCCCCACTTCAGTATCTCCGGTTTTATTATTGTATTTACAGTTATCCTATGTATTTATGTAATACTTATGTAATTGTGGGGTAGATGTAAGATGCGTTGTCATGGAGGAGAAGCGGAATAAGCACTGTTATGTGCGCTGATACCGCTTCTCGCCATGTATGAAGGAGGAGAAGTGTGCTAGTATGTGTCCCTGTCTATTTCAGCGCTGCTATCTACAAGATAGCACGCCGCTATGCCTGGCAACGTATGGACGGTAAGTGACCCTGACCATTCCAACAGCTGCAGCTATCCATTTCGTCAGCTGCAGGTGTCGTTATCCATACAGCACAGCATGGACAGCGCTGTCTTTGGCTGCAGCATCTGCTGACTCAGCAGGAGATCTTGCGATTGTAGTGAGATCTCACGCATGTCAGGTGAGCAAGCCAGGCACTGGGCTGATGAGCTTTGGGGTGTCTAGCAGCAATCGCTGGAGGGGGGAGTTTTCATTTCCCCGCTTCGACATCCAAGATGTTAATACATCTCGGCGCTGGTGCTTCCTGTTTCATCTCAGTAAAGAGGCGAAGCTGGATGTGTTATACCCGCGGGTATAATACCATTACCCTTGTGTTCTTAGGGCACCAAAAAGTGTTGTGGACAGCTTTTGGTGGACTACTGCATATTTCAAAGTTAATAATGAGGTCTGAGAAAAGTGCTTATATTTCAGCAATTTTGTTATGGAATTTAAAGTTTTGAGTTAAAAAAAAAAGAAAATATATAATTTTTAAACTATTGCCGTTTTAAGACGCTTTTACAAACTCTGACGCTGTTACGTTTGGGTCTATGTCAGTACATCATGCTTATTCACCCGCACTGATTCTTTTTAAATATTTGCGGGATAAATGTAAAAAGAGAAGACTGTGTAATAATCAGATATTTAAGTACGTTTTATGTTGGATAACTTTGAATAAAGGGCAAAGGAATGTTTAATATCTTAATAAATGGTGATTGACACTAATAGTAGACGAACTGATGTAAATTTCCCCAAGTGAATTGGGCTCCTGAAATAATTAGCTTTTTTAAATATTGACATATTATAGCCGTGTAAATTGATATTTTTTAATATGAAAGCATCATGTCTTTGGTGTACGCAGCTGACAGAGCATAGCATTGGCCATTAGATCATTTTACTGGCAAGGATTTCTGAAGCGGAGAAGCGTTATCGTTTTCTGCTATATAACTTACAGGAAACATACAGGGCCTCAGTCAGTGGTGGAAGCAGTTGCAGATGCGGCTACATCTTTATGCTAATGCGGCAGCCGATGGCCTTCCTACTGAGACGTCCACCGACTGCGGCGCCAACCTGTCACTGTGCATATTAAGACGCACCATTAGAGATTGAACCAGCCTTATGGAGGTGCAGAATCCCCATCGGAACATGCCCACTGGTGTCAAAGCAACTGCAGATGCAGTCGCCAGACACGATATACCCTTCACTGGGTAAGCCACCCTCCCAGTTACCACCCAGAAACACCCATTGAACTTGCATGTATCTATGTGCAATATCCATCTGAGTCATTGTGCACTAACTATCGGGACACATACACAGTGTGAGTCGGTCACATGTGCAGACTCAAAACATCAGCCGATTTCATCTGATGCCGCCATGACATCCACCTCTGAATCAGGCCATCAGTATACATTTTATGGCTGCTGAAATCCCTGAATTGTTCCATGTTGCCAACCTGACCCTAGAAACTGATAATTCTCTGATTTTAATCTTATGATATGGGTTTAGCTCAAAAGACTTGGGATCTGGTTCCCTACTTGCGTCAACCAAATTGCTAAATGCACCTACAGCATTATGTACAAGATATGAAGGTACACATGATACTAGCAAATTACATGCCTTACTGTATGCTGATTAGAGCAATGATGGAGTTATACATTTAATTTACCGGAATTTTTTTTTTAAATTAAGTGCAATGTGAAGTGTTGCTCCCTGTCATATGTTATATTTGTGTTCCTCAGTAGTACAATTAGGAAAAGTTCCTCAATATCTAGACTTGGACTGTTCTCATTAACATCTGCATCACAGCTCCTTCTGCAAAATAGGTCAAATATTTGTGTGCAGAAGAGCACTAGGGGGGAGGGTTTCCAGCTGTCCTGAAACTTGCCCCTGCACAAATCACATGCATCATGAAAGAACAAACAAGATGGGCGGCTCCTGAATCCCCTCTAACTTGGTGTAAGTACAGCTGTAGCCACCTTTATCTTGACTGGCTGAGGCGTTTGTCCCGATCGGGCATACGCAGCGTACCGGGGTGCAGGGAGGCACGCCTAGTCACAGAGAGACGTGCCCAATCGCACAGAGGCAGACAGAGCGTTTGGCGTTACCTTTACGTGTAATACCTGCGATCATCCACCAGATGTCGCTTTTTACAATCACTACTGCGCATGCGTGTGATCTCCCGTAAAATACAATACTGGAATATATAGTAAGGACTACTTTACTAAGGCGTCTCATTACACTGCATACAGTAAATACTCATTACACTGCATTATTTAATACAGTATATACGGTACAGATGCAAATAGTACAGCATACAGTATATGATCCATTTACAGTACTTTTTGAATATGTGAGCGTCCAAGTCCCGCAGACGAAACAACATAAAACCAGTAGTGTACACTGTCGCAAATGGACGTGTTAGAAGTTCACTATTGCCTCTTGAGATTAGGAATATTGTACAGTATGTTAGCGTCCTAATCCCGTAGCCATTACAGCATAATCAAAACCAATGGATTTATTCATCTGTCTGTGGCAAAGTGGTGAAGTGTTCCGCTTCCTATACTCAGAGTCCCGGGTTTGATTCCTAAAGTACGAATGCATGTTAGTTTTTTCCAGACACTTTATTATTATTTTTATTCACATAAACCAGGGCAAAGCTGCAGGAGCAGTTCTACTGTAAAGGTTCTATGCACCATACAGTACACATACAATTCTTTAGCAGGGCAGACTCAATAGAAACGGCTACCACCTGTGACTCCTTGGCCCACGGAGGCCCTAGGCTACGGAGCAAGTAACAGTCCAGATTTTGCAGGCTACGGGGCAATGCTGAAGGAGCGTCACAATCCCCTAGCTAACATACACAGGGGCGATAGGGTTAAGCGAGGTCTAAGCACATTACGTTACACCGGGCTCGATCGCATAGCAAACTGACAAAATGGCAGCCGACCATGAATCCCCACCATGTGGCAGCGCTCGGATATGGAGCGCACAATGGCATAGGTTTCACAGGCCATGGGGCAATACTGAAGGAGCGTCACAATACCCTATCCAAAATACACAGGGGGGAGGAGTACTGCAAACAGCGACCCCTCCCCATTGGTGTTAGTTTATGCCTTAGGGGACTCGGACGCTCGTATTTCAAAAGCACGGTATTTTCCACCATCCCCATTATGCCTTAGGGAACTCATACGCTCATGTACATGTATTTCAAAAGCACTGTGTTTATGCATTGTACATTCTTCCTTTTCCACAATTAGTTGCGTCTCCATACACATACTCCATACACATACTCCATACACAAACTTGCATCTGCATACACAAGTATTTTAACATGTTCATTTGTGTCTGTATAAACTACAGTATTTACAGTACTGTATATTGAGAACTCTCACCGTCTGACCATTGGTCACCATCAACAGCATTAACATTACAGTCGTCACTGACAAATTGCCAGAGCTGTAGATAAATCCGCCACTATACGATCGAAAGTACTGAATTAGTGGAGCATTAGCCACCCAGTGGTGGAGATGTGTAATGCATGCTAAGTATCTAGTATCGCCTCAACGCGCCTGACCGTGATTAAACTCAGCAAGATAAGCTATCACCTTAGCGTGACTAAACACCCGTCTAGGCGGAGAAACAGTCAAGATAACAGAGGCTATATCTGTAGGGCCCATAGCCATAGCTCTTCTCTGGTGGCTATGCAGGAAAAAAACTTGCCTGGTCATGGCTGTCCCACTGTACTACAGAAAAAGAATAGAGGAAGCGGACAAGAAAAAAGTGACAGAAAATAACAAGAGAGACAGAAAGAGAATGGAGAGTAAGTAAAATGATTAATATGTCTTTATGTGTAGAACCTTATACTAACTTAAATACTGTATTTATCACTCCTTATTGCGGCAATAGAGATTTTAGCCGCACCACAATTAACCGGTTTTAGGTACCAGAACCCTGATGAAAAATACCCACACCTCTGTGAGCGATAAATTAGTGAGGTTTAGGCAGGGCCGGCAACAGAAATCTTGGGGCCCCGTACAGTGATATCTCTAGGGCCCTTTCAGATTATAATATGCATATAACGTAATTTGCTGTGCTATATTTATTTGTTTATAGAAATATATAAATATGTATATCTCTCCTTCCTCCCCCTCACAACCCACAGTCTGTCTCCCCAATGACTCCATGCTGCATTCTTAGCTCCCCCACCCCATCCTAAGCCCTGTATCCCCACACCAATCCATTTTTACCACAGGGAGAGACTCCCCTGTGCTGTAATCCACAGTTTCCAGAACCGAGCACCGCCCAGAAGGTACCATGTGGCCCTCACACCAACCAGAAGAGGCTGGCGCAGGGCACAGGAATACTGGACATGGAAAGCTGCTGCCATGTCCCGTAACTGCCCACAACAGAGCTGAACCCGGAAGAGTGAGCACACACTTGTGCTGCAGTCACTGTCTGTGAGAAGCTTCTGTCACTCCTGTGGCCACACCACCTACAGTACAGCTTGCTTCCTAATTGGAGAAGATGGCTCACGTCCCTGCCTGGCACTAAGCGGTGTACACTTGTGCTGATCCTCGGGGCCCGGTACAGGTGTCCCCTTTGACCTCCCTGTTGCCAGCCCTGGGTTTAGGGGGCCCTTTTTATTTACACCACGGGACATGTGCTGCATATTACGTAGAGAATCCTGCTTGAAACCATGTTGTTTAAATAGTGCACCATCACACCTTCTCCTCTTCCACCTCCATTTATTACAAATGCTTTAGTCAAAGAAAAAAATATTAGTATAGGGATTGCAGCTACACCAGTAATGCCACAATAAATATTTGGAAACCCCCATTTAGAAATCTTGCATTTGCTCCTGGTTGTGCAGTGCATGCGTTTGTTCTTTTACCTTTTTTTTTATTTTAACCTTTTTACCTTTTTTTCCATTTCATAATGTATTTCTTTATTTAGACTGTACAGCTGAAGGTAATGTTTAGCTACAGTATACATTTAAGCTTATTTTGTATGATGTTCCATCCTATTAAAATCATTTATGGTAGTGTAAAATCTAATAACAGAAAATAATGTAGACTTTCCAAATCCCTTAAGTATAATCCATAAAATGAAAGATACTGAGATAATACAGAGATGTAGGTAAGCAGTAAAAATGTGTTTTGAGGTAAATAAAAAGTATTGTTGTGCGAGTTTGTGTCCAGACGTGGGATTAGCAGTAAATAAATGATTTGCATTATATATGTAATGCTGGGGACATTGCTATAGTCATGTGCAGGAGAACAGGAAAGCTTGCAGAGTAAGAATACCTTTTGATAAGTATAAAAACACATACAGTATCTATTTATCTACCCAAATAATAAGCAAAAAAAAAAAAAAGTTTTCTAGAAATCGTTTCAAGAACCAATTTCTCATATACATTTAGAGCATTGACTTCTAAACATTTCTCTCTTCAGCTCATTTAAAGCATTGAAAGCATTGTAGGAAATTGAAGCAATGTTCCTGAATAGTATCACTGGGGTAGTAAATTATAAAGTGCAAAGTAAAAATATACATTGGAGAGGGAGAGGTGTATTTTATTGAAGGACCACAGGGGGACAGAAGAAGGTTGTGTGCAAAAGTTCATACAAGGTAAATAACTCCGGAACTGTATCTGGACTACAAAGCAATATAATACAATGTAGTGTGACAATACGTCTGTCATCTATAATATTTACCATGCTCTCAGTGGGAAGTGCTTATAAAAGCAGGCACACAAGACAAAGGAAAGGTAGTGTTTAAAGCATACTTCTGAAGAAGCTGAGCGACCTGGCTCAGGGAAACGCGTTAAGACATAGCTGTGGAATCCCAACCTTTGCCCAGTTTTGATCCAGATAAGGACTTTCTTGCACACTTGGATTTCCAAGAACTACATTCAAACCACTCCTTCCAGCACAACCAGCAAGATATGGAAACCCCTTGAATATCTACACAGACGAGCAATCATCACCATCTTTACATGGAACTGTGTGAGAGGTACTATTAAGGGTATTACCAGCTGACTGCATAACCAGATATAAGGAGGAGGAAATCTGCACTTTACTAAGTCCGGGATCATCAAAAGCCTGGTTGGGTTCTTTTCAGCATTTTGAATATATATACCTCAGAGCCATTCATATTTTAACACTATTTTTTAATTATTATATATTATAATTGTATGGTGAATTTTTAACACCCTCACTTTCATGCTTTTAATGTATGTGATAATTGTGTTCATTAAAATTTATTACTGATCCAGTGGTAATTGACTTATTGAAAATTGGCACTACAACTCTTAGCGCTGGTACCCCACTTTTTAAAGCATACTTACCTGCTCTACCAGACTGTCTGGATACCCCCGACTCCAGAGAGACTGGACCAGCCTCCTGGATACATCCACTTCCCCAGAATCACTGTGAATCACATTGTTGCACAATGCTATGACGCGTTTTGCGTCATTGTGCAGTGGGGCCTTAGCTGTGATATTGTAATTACCATTCCACACTTCCCACCTGGGCCTTCCCATGCACCCCAGGTAAAAAAAAAATGTTGGTAATTACGGTCTAACTAGGGTAACTATTTTTATAGTGTGTTTTTGAAAATTAAAGCTACTGTTTGGTTGTCAAGGGCAACACCAATTTTTTCCTTTTGTACCAGTGTACATAAATGTCCCTCACTGTATCAAGTCATCTTTTAATGGCTGGATTGCCCGGTACCTGGGTGGAAGACAGACAGCAAATAAATAGACACCAGATAGCTGACAGTCAATAGGTAGACAGCGTCAAAAGGTCGACGTGATCAAAATGTCAACAGTTTCATTTTAGGCTTAGGTGTTAGGCACTTGGAGGGGGAGAGGGTCAGGCTGTCAGAGGGAACAGGTAGGGTTGGGCACTTGGCAGAGGGTTAAAGTTAGGCTGTGGAAGGGGATGGTTAGGTTTAGGCACCAGTAGGAAGGTTAGGCACCAGGCAGAGGGTTATGGTCAGGCACTAGGGGGAGGGTTAGGTTTAGGGTTATGATTAAGGTTAAAATAATGGGGGGGAAAAACACATTGTGTCAACTGTTTCTGTGTTGACCATATGCATATCGAACTTTTCACCCTGTCGACCTACAGATGTTCCCTCATACATCTTGTCTCAATATGCCACGTAACGGGAGATGCCTGGCATGAGTGAGCTAATGGGTCCCCGCAAGTCCGTTAACATTGGGCTTTTTTTTTTGCTGAAAATGCGTCTTACTCTATCACTATGTGAATAGGACGCACAACCAAACTCTACTGATTATAATGATATATAACATGCCTATATTGTGAGTGTAACTGCGGCTGTATGGAAAACGCTGTAACGTACCATTTTAAAGGGAACATTTACTAAGCAGTGATAAGAGCGGAGAAGTGAGCCAGTGGAGAAATTTCCCCATCAACCAATCAGCAGCTCTGTATCATTTTATAGTATGCAAATTATAAATGTTACTTCAGTGCTGAGTGGTTGCCATGGGCACTTCTCCACTGGCTCACTTCTCCGCTCTTATCACTGCTTAGTAAATGTACCCCTATATGCAATACAGTCATGGCCGGAAACAGAAAATAGGCATGTATTATTTTAATCAGCAGAAGCTACTTGTGCATCCTATTCACACTGTTTTGAGAAGTCGCATGTAAAGACCCTTGGCGCTACCGTGTCACACCACGTCATGACGTGACAAGAAGGGCTGTTTAACATACAGGAAAGCCAGATGTAAGTGGATACATCTGTAAGTAAATGTTAACTAATTAACTGTCAACCTTTTGACGCTGTTGACCTATTAACTGTCGACCATCTGATGTTGACATACTGGGTGGGATTCAAATCTTGCAGCTGCCCTCCCGCCCCCATCGTGCCTGCCGGCAGTATTCAAATGTTACTGCCGATGGGCACGATATCAGCATTTCAGCTCACCACCCCCTGGGGTGGTGAGCTAAAATGCATGAAAAGTGACCCATCTGGACGCCCAAACGGGACTATTCGTGATCGCGCCCATGACTTTAGTCGGGTTTAGCTGCTTTACGTGGCTAAACCCGTCTCTTATGGGCGTGATCAGCGCGATAACGGGGCCATAGAATATCGCCCCGCGATCTCCCGTCACTTTAGACGGGAGATCAGGGGCAATAAAAGATTTGAATCCCGCCCACTGAACGACTGTCTATACATACATATACTGTCAATAGTTTAATCCACATCCAGATAATGCCACCTGTCCACAACAGTCATCCTTTAAGCTACATTTTATAAGGTAAACTGTAATGAAATATGAAAAATCCAGCACGGTAAATGATGATGCCAGGATTGTCATGTGTAATTTATGATGTAGCTTGGGGGCAGGACCCTTGATGACCAAGTTTTTCAAGGGTCCTCTAGAACAAATATAAGGGGGACTCAAGGACTAAGCAGGTACAGAAGGCAGGGAATTCATTTTGACAAGTAGACTTTTTTTTGTAATGTTAAGACCCTTCTTATATTTTGAATAATATATAATTTGTGGTAAAGTATGATATGCTTCCAAATACATTACAAAATAAATAGAAAAACACACATCACTTCTGCAATGTCTGACCTGGACCGCCTGTGCAAGAAATAATGTAAAATACAGTGAAATAAAATCAAGTGCTTAAAAAAACTAGAAAGAAAGAAAGAGAAGAGATGACCTGAAAATACAGACGATGCTAACAGAAGATGACTGATTTGACTAAGCTCCTTCCCCAAGGGTCTGTGTGTTGTACATGCAACTCACTGTATACCTGAGAAGATTGAAAACAAGCAGGAACTAAAAGGGTTCTGAAGGGCAAAGCAGGGACTGCAGTTCAAGGAGAGGTGAAGCATCTGGAATACACAATACTAGATATGGAACTAAATATCAGAATTGCTTTAGATTGCGTGTTTACAACCTGAAAGAAATTGTCAGCAATATATTTGGATATTTATTATCTAAGAACCTTAGAAAAAAAATCACATAAACGAGCTACTTATGACCGGATGTAGGGGGTCAATCTGAGTTGATCGTAGCTGTGCCAAATTTAGCACAGCTACAATCATTCACACTGATATGCGGGGGGACGCCCACCACAGGGCTAGTCCACCCCGCAGGTCAGTGCCGACCCCCCCCCCCCCCCCCGCAGAAGTGCAAAGGCATCGCACAGCGGCAATGCCTTTGCACTTCAAGAGTAGCTCCCGGCCAGCACAGCTTTAGCATGCTGGTCGGTAGCTACTCATCGCTCCCCGGCCCGCAGCGGCTGTGTGTGATGTCACGCAGCCACTGCGGCCCGTCCCCCATTCGGCCTGGCCACGCCTGCGTTGGCCGGACCGCTCCCACGAAATGGCTGCCAAACGCCGCCGTTCCGCCCCTTCTTGCTCAGCGACCACCTCTGCCTATCCATCAGGCAGAGGCGATCGCAGCCCTGCTACGGCCTTCAGCTGTCTGGCATGCACCGGCGCACTATGGCACCGGCGCATGCGCAGTAGAGACCCGTTCGCTCGGCTGCGACAAACAGCAGCGAGCGAATGGGTCAGAATGACCCCCGTAGTCAACATACAGTATGATGCTGCAGATAGGGATAGACTGCAATTAGGGTCGGGCTGCACTTAGTGTTAGTTTTCAATTAGTGTCAGGCTATAATTAGGGTTAGGGTTGAGCTGCAATTAGGGTTAGGTTGCAATAATGGTTAGGCTATAATTAGTCTTAGGGTTAGGCTGCAATAAGGGTTAGGCTGCAGTTATGGTTAGGCTGCAATTAGGATTAGGGTTAGGCTACAATTAGGTAAAGGCTATAGTTAGGGTTAGGCTGCAATTAGAATTTGGGTTAGGCTACAGTTAGGTTTAGACTATAATTAGGGTAAGGCTGCAATAAGGGTTTGGCTGCAGTTAAGGTTAGGATTAGGGTTAGGCTACAGTTAGGGTTAAGCTATAATTAGGGTTTGGCTGCAATTAAGGTTACGCTAAAAAGTATTGTCAATATTCTGAATGTTGACATGTTAAATGTCAACACTGTGAACTTGTAAAAAGTTGACATGCAGACCGCGTCAACATTATGGTGTGGACATTATGAATGTCATAATTTTTTAACATAACCATTAATAACATCCATTTATATATGTAAAAGTCACTTGACAGAGCATTAGGTGCAGGAAGTGGGAGTGAGCATGGTGGTAGAGTTGGGAAGAGGGGGGTAAAGGAAATTCTGTTTGTGACTCATACTGACTATCACAAATGGTAATCAGTAGCAAATCATGTCAGTGCACATACGCTGTGGCTTCTTTCCCATCTGTCAGTGCAACTCCAGCCAATCACAATCTTCTTTCAGCAGCACCAACTTGGTCAGTGTAAGAGAAAGAACTCGTTCTTACACTAAGTTGGTGGTTGTAAGCTGTATCGATGGGTGTGATTGGTTAAATAGAGGGGCAGGCTATGGTTTTCTGACTTCAGTTTCACCCATCTTCTGACTGTCTCTGCAGTGCCACTACAAGCTCCGCACTAGTCCCCTACAGTCAGCTAATAAACTCAGTCCAAGCAGCAAGACAATGACGCAGACAGCAGTATCATTCACTAGCAATGATGGTAAAACTTGTGTTTAATATAAATTGTTCCCCATTGCATCTGATTCATCTGGTCTCTGATGATTTCCACAAGTCTTTATAATTAACAAATCTCAGATGTTAATACAGTTGTATACATTATCTTGCATTATACATAAATAAATCTGATGCTTAGTGGAGAAGGATACCTTGCCAGTTGCCATCCCACATACGCCCCACTGCACCCACATTCCCAAGGATACATGTCCACATACTGATATGCCACATCTATGTAAGGGTGTGATATCTGGGACAATCCTGTCATTATTGGGAGTATTGCATATAGTATGCAATAGGGAACTGTATTGCCTCGCCCTGTTTGCTTTTAGCATACTGCTCTATTTCTATTAATGTGTTTCCAACATTCCAGGTCACAGACTTGGATCAATAAATAAACATTTCTGTAAGCATAAGCTCGAGTCCTTAAGTGTTAATAATATTGCTTCAGTCCATAGGACACAATGCAGCCCACCTGCCATTCAGTAAAAGCTGCTCATTTATTTCAGTATAAAATACCCATATGTGATTTTTTTTCTTTAAATTCTTTATTTTGAGAGCTCACAAGTGTAGACAAAAACAATGACAATGAGGGTCATTCCGAGTTGATTGCTCGCTAGCTACTTTTAGCAGCCGTGCAAACGCGTTGTCACCTCCCACCGGGGAGTGTATTTTCGCTTTGCAGAAGTGCGCCTGCAAAATCGTTTTGTGCAAAACAAGACCAGCCCAGTAGTTACTCTTCGTGTGCGTTGATTCTAACGACGGAGGGGCGGCTTTTGACGTCACACACCCGCCCAGTGTGCGCCCAGCCACGCCTGCGTTTTTCTAAGCACTCCCTGAAAACGGTCGGTTGACACCCAGAAACGCCCACTTCATGTCAATCTTCCTGCGTTCGGCCGTGCGACTGAAAGCTTTGCTAGAACCTGTGCAAAAGCACGATGTTCTTTGTACCCGTACGTCGCACATGCGCTTTGCGGTGCATACGCATGCGCAGATTAGCCATTTTTTTCACTGATCGCTGCGCTGCAAACAACTGCAGCTAGCGATCAACTCGGAATGACCCCCAATGAGCAATACAAATGAGCCATTTTTTAAGTCAAAATGAATGATTACAATACTAGACAATACATATACAGTAGGTTGAATGGAAAGTGTTGAGATTGGGGGAAAGGGTAGGGTTACAGGGGGAACAGGACTACGGAACAGTATCATAATAAGCGCTAGATTTTGGAAAGAGAAATTTAGAGAAAAAAGTGCCACATATGGGACAAAGCGGAAAGCAAGCTGAAGACAAGGCACAACCAGGGGGTATATTTACTAAAGGTCGGTTTTGTTCGTTTTGTTTGATGTTAGATCAATTTTAATTTGACTTTAATCGATGTTGGGCTTCCAGTGTTAAAACACACATTTTCTAGCAGATGATTTTTTTATATTAATTTTTAAATGTTAGTAAATGTGCGTTTTAACTAGAGATGAGCGCCTGAAATTTTTCGGGTTTTGTGTTTTGGTTTTGGGTTCGGTTCCGCGGCCGTGTTTTGGGTTCGACCGCGTTTTGGCAAAACCTCACCGAATTTTTTTTGTCGGATTCGGGTGTGTTTTGGATTCGGGTGTTTTTTTCAAAAAACACTAAAAAACAGCTTAAATCATAGAATTTGGGGGTCATTTTGATCCCAAAGTATTATTAACCTCAAAAACCATAATTTACACTCATTTTCAGTCTATTCTGAATACCTCACACCTCACAATATTATTTTTAGTCCTAAAATTTGCACCGAGGTCGCTGTGTGAGTAAGATAAGCGACCCTAGTGGCC
Source organism: Pseudophryne corroboree (assembly GCF_028390025.1). Classification (NCBI taxonomy): domain Eukaryota; kingdom Metazoa; phylum Chordata; class Amphibia; order Anura; family Myobatrachidae; genus Pseudophryne; species Pseudophryne corroboree. The sequence goes on along the minus strand of NC_086445.1, from coordinate 950,583,988 downwards.
GACACAAACACCGGGCCCATCTAGGAGTGGCACTGCAGTGTCACGCAGGATGTCCCTTCCAAAAAACCCTCCCCAAACAGCACATGACGCAAAGAAAAAAAGAGGCGCAATGAGGTAGCTGTGTGAGTAAGATTAGCGACCCTAGTGGCCGACACAAACACCGGGCCCATCTAGGAGTGGCACTGCAGTGTCACGCAGGATGTCCCTTCCAAAAAACCCTCCCCAAACAGCACATGACGCAAAGAAAAAAAGAGGCGCAATGAGGTAGCTGTGTGAGTAAGATTAGCGACCCTAGTGGCCGACACAAAAACCGGGCCCATCTAGGAGTGGCACTGCAGTGTCACGCAGGATGGCCCTTCCAAAAAACCCTCCCCAAACAGCACATGACGCAAAGAAAAAAAGAGGCGCAATGAGGTAGCTGTGTGAGTAAGATTAGCGACCCTAGTGGCCGACACAAACACCGGGCCCATCTAGGAGTGGCACTGCAGTGTCACGCAGGATGGCCCTTCCAAAAAACCCTCCCCAAACAGCACATGACGCAAAGAAAAAAAGAGGCGCAATGAGGTAGCTGTGTGAGTAAGATTAGCGACCCTAGTGGCCGACACAAACACCGGGCCCATCTAGGAGTGGCACTGCAGTGTCACGCAGGATGGCCCTTCCAAAAAACCCTCCCCAAACAGCACATGACGCAAAGAAAAAAAGAGGCGCAATGAGGTAGCTGTGTGAGTAAGATTAGCGACCCTAGTGGCCGACACAAACACCGGGCCCATCTAGGAGTGGCACTGCAGTGTCACGTAGGATGTCCCTTCCAAAAAACCCTCCCCAAACAGCACATGACGCAAAGAAAAAAAGAGGCGCAATGAGGTAGCTGTGTGAGTAAGATTAGCGACCGTAGTGGCCGACACAAACACCGGGCCCATTTAGGAGTGGCACTGCAGTGTCACGTAGGATGTCCCTTCCAAAAAACCCTCCCCAAACAGCACATGACGCAAAGAAAAAGAGATAGTATACTCGTAACTAGTATGTATGTATAAAGAAAGAAAAAAAAACCACGGTTAGGTGGTATATACAATTATGGACGGGCTGCCGAGTGCCGACACAGAGGTAGCCACAGCCGTGAACTACCGCACTGTACTGTGTCTGCTGCTAATATAGACTGGTTGATAAAGAGATAGTATACTCGTAACTAGTATGTATGTATAAAGAAAGAAAAAAAAACCACGGTTAGGTGGTATATACAATTATGGACGGGCTGCCGAGTGCCGACACAGAGGTAGCCACAGCCGTGAACTACCGCACTGTACTGTGTCTGCTGCTAATATATAGACTGGTTGATAAAGAGATAGTATACTCGTAACTAGTATGTATGTATAAAGAAAGAAAAAAAAACCACGGTTAGGTGGTATATACAATTATGGATGGGCTGCCGAGTGCCGACACAGAGGTAGCCACAGCCGTGAACTACCGCACTGTACTGTGTCTGCTGCTAATATATAGACTGGTTGATAAAGAGATAGTATACTCGTAACTAGTATGTATGTATAAAGAAAGAAAAAAAAACCACGGTTAGGTGGTATATACAATTATGGACGGGCTGCCGAGTGCCGACACAGAGGTAGCCACAGCCGTGAACTACCGCACTGTACTGTGTCTGCTGCTAATATATAGACTGGTTGATAAAGAGATAGTATACTCGTAACTAGTATGTATGTATAAAGAAAGAAAAAAAAACCACGGTTAGGTGGTATATACAATTATGGACGGGCTGCCGAGTGCCGACACAGAGGTAGCCACAGCCGTGAACTACCGCACTGTACTGTGTCTGCTGCTAATATATAGACTGGTTGATAAAGAGATAGTATACTCGTAACTAGTATGTATGTATAAAGAAAGAAAAAAAAACCACGGTTAGGTGGTATATACAATTATGGACGGGCTGCCGAGTGCCGACACAGAGGTAGCCACAGCCGTGAACTACCGCACTGTACTGTGTCTGCTGCTAATATATAGACTGGTTGATAAAGAGATAGTATACTCGTAACTAGTATGTATGTATAAAGAAAGAAAAAAAAACCACGGTTAGGTGGTATATACAATTATGGACGGGCTGCCGAGTGCCGACACAGAGGTAGCCACAGCCGTGAACTACCGCACTGTACTGTGTCTGCTGCTAATATATAGACTGGTTGATAAAGAGATAGTATACTCGTAACTAGTATGTATGTATAAAGAAAGAAAAAAAAACCACGGTTAGGTGGTATATACAATTATGGACGGGCTGCCGAGTGCCGACACAGAGGTAGCCACAGCCGTGAACTACCGCACTGTACTGTGTCTGCTGCTAATATAGACTGGTTGATAAAGAGATAGTATACTACTAATATTATATACTGGTGGTCAGGTCACTGGTCACTAGTCACACTGGCAGTGGCACTCCTGCAGCAAAAGTGTGCACTGTTTAATTTTAATATAATATTATGTACTCCTGGCTCCTGCTATAACCTATAACTGGCACTGCAGTAGTGCTCCCCAGTCTCCCCCACAATTATAAGCTGTGTGAGCTGAGCAGTCAGACAGATATATAATATATATATAGATGATGCAGCACACTGGCCTGAGCCTGAGCAGTGCACACAGATATGGTATGTGACTGACTGAGTCACTGTGTGTATCGCTTTTTTCAGGCAGAGAACGGATATATTAAATAAACTGCACTGTGTGTCTGGTGGTCACTCACTATATAATATATTATGTACTCCTGGCTCCTGCTATAACCTATAACTGGCACTGCAGTAGTGCTCCCCAGTCTCCCCCACAATTATAAGCTGTGTGAGCTGAGCAGTCAGACAGATATATATAATATTATATATAGATAATAGATGATGCAGCACACTGGCCTGAGCCTGAGCAGTGCACACAGATATGGTATGTGACTGAGTCACTGTGTGCTGTGTATCGCTTTTTTCAGGCAGAGAACGGATTATAAATAAAAGTGGTGGTCACTGGTCACTATCAGCAAAACTCTGCACTGTACACTACTGAGTACTCCTAATGCTCCCCAAAATTAGTAAATCAAGTGTCTCTCTAATCTATTCTAATTCTAAACGGAGAGGACGCCAGCCACGTCCTCTCCCTATCAATCTCAATGCACGTGTGAAAATGGCGGCGACGCGCGGCTCCTTATATAGAATCCGAGTCTCGCGATAGAATCCGAGCCTCGCGAGAATCCGACAGCGTCATGATGACGTTCGGGCGCGCTCGGGTTAACCGAGCAAGGCGGGAAGATCCGAGTCGCTCGGACCCGTGAAAAAAAACATGAAGTTCTGGCGGGTTCGGATTCAGAGAAACCGAACCCGCTCATCTCTAGTTTTAACCCTGGAAGCCCAACATCGATTAAAATCGGTTTAACATCGATCTAACATCGAACGAAAACAAACAAAATCGACCTTTAGTAAATATACCCCAGGAGAGGTCTGACAAGGAAGTGTAGGAGCAAGGAAAGGACATTATCATACACGGGTCAAGTTGAGATGGCAGGAGCGGGAAGCAAAGCTGACAGGGTTCCTTTGCAAGAAAGCTTAGGGACCTATACCTGAGTAAACATGTGGCCTCTGTCATGGAGGTAATAAGTCAAAAGGTAGTTTCCATGTACACGTTTTACCTTTAATTTATGAGAGTAGTGTTTTCGTTTCCGTTGATTTAAATAAAAATATCTATCTATCTATCTATCTATCTATCTATCTATCTATCTATCTATCTATCTATCTATCTATCTATCTCTATATCTATCTATCTATCTTAATACCTCATCAGGTCAAATAAATATATTCATTTATTCTACAGATCTACAGTATGTGTACCTTTTCTTCTATCTAAAAGCCTGACGTACTATATTGATGTCAGGAAATAATCTAACACACAGAAATGTCAAGTTAGCCAGAAGTGCCATCTTCCCATTTAATAGCTGTCATTACATTCCGGTCACACAGTTATATATTTCTTGTTAAATATTTGTATAGCACTGGGCGCAAATGATATCAGAAAATGAAGTTATTATAATATATATATATATATTTTTTAAACTCAAGCTGCTTTTTTTGATTGTTTGAATCATGAATTGCAGTAATTAACCTGGGAAAGTGCAAGGTGAAATATTAAAATAATTAAACCAGTGGGTTTTTTTTCTAATTTTCTGCCTAATTATAACTCAATTTGAAAAGTTTATTATAATTTTGCATCGCAGGGCAATTGCCTTCCACTGACTTTGGAAATCTGTCTCTGATTTCTACAGATGTGACATTGTAAGAACAAAAGGTGCTTTAATATAATTAGTAACATTTGAGAATGTTCTACAATAGACATATTGGATGTGTTTCCCTGAGGTGATGGACATGGCTTAAATGGTGAATATCTCAAAATAACGTCTTTAATTGTGACCCCGATTTAGCCTGTCTGTAGGATAATGCAGGGTCAGGGATACATTACTTTCTGGGCAAGTTTTACTTTGAGGGTGCTGCTGATAATTTTGGGGTCACCGCTTCGAGATGTTTCTATGAAATATTCACTGTATCCGCCATGTCCTCCACCCTTGGTAACATATTCAGGGCTGACGCAGAGTTATACCCAATTCTGTTTTGTGGATGGATCATTCGTTTGCATACAAACAAAATTGCCCGTTTATGTGAACATGTGCACTGCATGCAACTCGGAATCAGGCCCAGCTACGTGCAACATAGCATACAGATGAGTATGCACACTTAGATTTGTGCACGCAGGGCTGGTGTTTGGCACTTTGCACATGCACCGAACCCGTACTGTGCATATGCAGTACATGTCTGCGACGGCGGAAGTAAGGCGGCATTAGACGATCAGTGATTGACAGTCTGCTGCTGTTTGGGGGCAGAAAGGGGCAGGTGAAGGCCACTGTCTCCGTTGTGAAGGATAAAGAAGGCCAGGATCTCCGTCAGTGACAGAGATTTCCTGGTCTCTTTGTTGGATCTGTAGTGGCCATCTTGTGTGACCCCGTGGGTCACAGATCCAGCCGATGTTGTTGCAGATTATCCACTGCTTCATCCTAGGACACTGCTCGGATCACTAATGCAGCAGGAGGCGTGACGCCCCATGCCGCATTACCATATTAGTGCCATCACTGCTGCTTCCATGTAAGCAGCAGTAATAACAGCTCCATCCACATGAATCAGGCCTGCAGTGCGGCTGACTGGTCTGTACCTCTGTATCATCCCCTCAGGGTATTGTAGACTAGGGAGGCCAATCCCGGGATAGGGATTGGCGGGATCCTGGGATTTAGGCCAAACAATGGCCAGGGATTGCCTGATTTACCTGCCCCATTGTTTTTTAATGTCAGGCAGTGGTGAGCGTTCTCAGGAAGCTCAGACGCTTCCCAGCTCCCTCCTCCCGGTTCCCCCTGGCAGAGAATACTGTGCAGTGTGACATAATGTTAGAGGTCACACTGCGCAGTCTGACACCAGCTGCCCGTGCTGCCCGGACCGCACCTCGCTGTCCGCACCTCAAAGCCCGCAAACCCTCCCACCCACATTGGTGAATCTAATGCCAGACGCCCACGCCACCTGGACTGCACCTTGCCGCCCACAGCCCACGAGCCCGGCTCCCACCCTCGATGGTGACTATTTGTGTGGGCTGGGCTGTGCGGGTCTTTAACCTAATCTCGGGTATTCCAGGATTGACCTTTTTTCAATCCCAATACCTAGGCCCGGGATTGTCCTCCCTACTGTATACAATGGATTCAGCCAGTGTTGTATTGACACCCTGAATATAAGAACATGTGTCGTCAGTTTAGCAAACTACAGTATAGGATTAATTCCTTGCTTTCCCTGGAATCCACAATGGCACAAGAGTATAGATACTGAATTTATAAGCTTAGGTCTTCTTTCTGTCCTAAAACCTACTGGAAGTAACAATGTTTTCTGGCATGACTGTTCAGTTGACATTTATTGGTTATGTTTACATTTTTAAATTATTGTCTACTACAGCTCACCATGCCTTGGAGGAGAACATACAAGGATACTGCTATGCTTTCATCCATAGATCTATTCACTACCGCTTACCTTTTGCAAAGTGTATATAATATCCCAGTCTACTGATCTAATTTCCCTCTTACGCATCACCAACTGTTCCACGTTCTATAAAAGTATCATGTGATTATACAGCATTCTAATGAGTTCAAGCAATGATCAATGCAAACCAAATGGTATTCCCTTTTATAGATCTATTCAGACAAACCTTGTATAAAATTCATAAAAGGATTTTTTAATTTGTAAATGAACAGTCTTTGCAGCTCTTTCTTCTGTTAAAGCAGTGGAACAATAACTTTTTTAATGACATTGTACCACTGTTTTGTGACCTCAGAAAAGGTGTGGTACCCAGTAGAATGTGTGGTCTATATTGCAATCACGTGTATACACTGTAGACACTACTCAGTACAGGTTATTTATTAGTGCAGTGGGCTCAGACAGCAGCGGTCAGCCGAAATATTTAAAATTTGCGTAATATAAAACTACATTTTGAAAAATATATTTAAACTTTTTTTCCTTAATAAAGGTTTTTGATTTTTTTTTTGGTTACTTATACAGGCACCAGTGTAGCTTGCCAGCTCGGATCTGCATCTTCCGCTTGAACCGCTGTTTTTCAATCGGTGTATACTGTCATTTATTCCAGCCATCAGCAAAAGATTTAAAAATGGAGATTTATGGTAAGACTTACCATGGTTAAATCTCTTTTTGCGAGGTACACTGGATTCCACAGGAAATAACACTGGGGGTGTAGAGTTGGATCTTGATCCAAGGCACCAACAGACTAAAACTTTGACTGTTCCCAGGATGCACTGCTCCGCCTCTTCTATATCCCTGCCTCCAGGCACTGGAGCTCAGTTTTGGTAACCAGTCCAATGCAGTAGCAGGTAATAGAGATGGTAGATGTTAGCCGCATAGAACCACATTCTCACGACAGGAGAAGGTACCAGCGGCTAATGCCATACAAACCCAAAGAAGCTACGGAGGTAATTCAGAGTTGATCGCACCAGCAAATTTGTTAGCAGTTGGGCAAAACCATGCACAGTGCAGGTGTGGCAGATATAACATTTGCAAAGAGAGTTAGATTTGGGTGGGTTATTTTGTTTCTGTGCAGGGTAAATACTGCCTGCTTTATTTTTACACTGCAATTTAGATTTCATTTTGAACACACCCCACCCAAATCTAACTCTCTCTGCACATGTTATATCTGCATCCCCTTCATTGCACATGGCTTTGCCCCACTGCTAAACAAATTTGCTGCTGCGATCAACTCTGAATTAGGCCCTAAGTGCATCAGGGTGGGTGCCCTGTGGAATCCAGTGTACTTCGCAGAAAGAGATTTAACCATGGTAAGTCTTACCATAAATCTCTTTTTCTGCAGTGGGGTACACTGTGATTCCACAGGAAATAACATTGGGGATGTCCTAAAGCAGTTCCTCATGGGAGGGGATGCAATGTAGCGGGCACAAGAACCCAGCGTCCAAAGGAGGCATCCTGGGAGGCGGAGGTATCAAAGGCATAGAACCTGATGAACGTGTTCACTGAGGACCACGTAGCCGCCTTGCACAATTGTTCTAGGGACGCGCCACGGTGGGCCGCCCAAGAAGGTCCAACAGACTGAGTAGAATGGGCCTTGATAGCAGCAGGAGCTGGAAGTCCAGCCTGCGCATAAGCTTGTGCAGTCACCATTCTAATCCATCTGGCAAAGGACTGCTTATTCGCAGGCCAGCCACGTTTGTGAAAACCAAAAAGGGCAAAGAGAAAATCAGATCTCCTAAGGGAGGCGGTTCTCTTCACATAGATACGGAGAGCCCGTACCACATCCAAAGACCGCTCTTTGGAGGACAAACCAGGAGAGGTAAAGGCCGGAACCACAATCTCTTGGTTAAGGTAGAAAGATGACACCACCTTAGGTAGATAACCAAGGCGAGTTGCAAGAACAGCACAGTCACGGCGAAAATTCAGAAAGGGTGACTGACATGATAAGGCACCCAGGTCTGAAACCCGTTGAGCAGAGGCAATAGCCAGCAAAACTAAGACCTTAAGCGTAAGCCATTTAAGGTCCACAGACTCAAGAGGCTAAAATGGAGACTCTTGCAGGGCATTCAGAACAACAGACAAATCCCATGGAGCTACAGGAGGGACATAGGGAGGTTGAATCCATAAAACACCTTTAGTGAAAGTGTGAATGTCAGGAAGAGATGCAATCTTTCTCTGAAACCACACCAACAAGGCAGATATATGAACCTTGAGGGAGGACAGATGAAGGCCTAAGTCCAGGCCCTGTTGCAGAAAAGCCAAATGTTTGGCAGTACTGAACTTGTATACATCGTAATTCTTAGCCGCACACCAGGTGATGTAAGAATAACAGACCCTACAATAAATCCAAGCCGAAGCTGGTTTTCGGGCTTCCAACATAGTTTGAATGACTGCCTCAGAAAATCCTTTGGTCCTCAGGAGTGAAGCTTCAAGAGCCACGCTGTCAAAGCCAGTCTGGCCAGATCCTGGTAGACACAAGGGCCCTGAACGAGGAGGTCTGGGCATTGTGGAAGCAGAAGAGGATGCTCTTTAGAGAGACTCTGCAGGTCTGAGAACCAATGCTGTCTGGGCCACACTGGAGAAATTAGAAGTAGTATTCCTCATTCTTACTTGAACTTCCTTATCACCCTGGGCAGGAGTGACACCGGAGGGAACACGTATGGCAGCCGAAAGTTCCATTGAATTGCCAGTGCATCCACGAACGCTGCTTGAGGATCCCTTGTCCTTGCTCCAAAGACCGGAACCTTGTAATTGTGTCAAGACGCCATCAAGTCTACATCTGGTTGGCCCCACTTGTCCACTAGGAGTTGAAATACTTCTAGATGAAGGCTCCACTCTCTGGCGTGTACATCCTGATGACTGAGTAAGTCCACTTCCCAGTTGAGGACTACCCGGAATGTACACTGCCAATATGACTGGCAGATGGTGTTCTGCCCATTGAAGAATTTTTGACACTTCCATCATTGCCATGCGACTTTGAGTGCCACCTTGAGGATTTATGTATGCCACCATGGTGGCGTTGTCCGACTGTACTTGAACAGGCCTGTTCTGTACTAGAGGCAGGGCCAGTTTCAGAGCATTGAACACTGCCCGCAACTCCAGAATATTTATCGGGAGGAGAGATTCCTCCCTGATCCACCGACCCTGGAGAGAGTGTTGCTCCAACACCGCGCCCCAACCCCGCAGAATGGCATCCGTCGTTAGGAGGTCCCAGTTGGAGATCCAGGAGGAACGACCCCTGCTCAATTGTTGGCCCTGTAGCCACCAGCTTAGTGACAGATGAACCACCGGAGTCAAAGAGATCATGTGAGATCTGATCCGGTGAGGCAGACCATCCCACTTGGCAAGGATTAGCTTCTGTAGAGGGCGAGAGTGTAATTGAGCATACTCTACCATGTCGAAAGCTGACACCATGTGGCCTAGTACTTGCATCGCCGAGTGTATTGACACTCGTGGGCGAGAAAGGAAGCATCTTATCCTGTCCGGAAGCTTCAGGACCTTCTCTGGAGACAAGAACAAACGTTGGTTGTGTGTGTCCAGTAATGCCCCCAGGTGCACCATGCTCTGAGCAGGGTCCAGGGAGGACTTTTTCCAATTGATGAGCCACCCGTGTGCTTGGAGGAATTGGACCATCAGTTCCAGATGATGGATGAGAACCTCTGGGTTGTTCGCCAGGATCAGCAATCATCCAGATACAGCATGATCCTGATATCTTGCCGACGTAGACTGGCCGTCATGACTGCCATGACCTTGGTAAAGATCCGAAGAACTGTAGTCAGTCCAAAGGGCAAGGCTTGGAATTGATAATGTAGCTTGCCAATAGCAAACCGCAGAAACTGCTGATGTGACACGGCAATAGATATGTGTAGGTTAGCAGCCTGTATGTCCAGGGACACCATATAATCCTTGGGCTCCAAAGCCAGAACAATAGAACGAAGAGTTTCCATATGGAATTTGGAAACCTTCACAAATTTGTTCAGAGATTTGAGGTTGAGAATGGGCCGGGAGGATCCATTCTGCTTCGGAACTAGGAACGGCGTTGAATAGTACACCCTGCCCCTCTGAGACAGAGGCACAGGCACTTTCACTCCTGTGTCCAGGAAGGATTGCACCACCAAATGTAGAGTGTTTGCTTTTAATGGATCCGAAGGAATAACCGTCAAGCAAAACCGGCGAGGGGGACGTGTCTTGAAAGAGATGGCGTATCCGTGAGTGACGACTTCCCTCACCCAGGCATCTGAAGTGGTCTGTAACCATACCTGGGTGAACTGCAGAAGTCGGCCTCCCACCCTGGGGTCCCCCATGGGGAAGCCCACCCCATCATGCAGCAGGCTTGTCTTTTTTGGAAGCAGGCTGACGGGGAAGTCCACGAATGATTAGGCTTAGAGGTTTTGGAAGTGAGAGCCTGTTTCAGGTATGCCTGACCGTTTGCTTTACTTGGAGGTCGAAAGGAACGAAAGGAGGTACTTTTAGACTTCGGTGCCGAAGGATTAGTACTTGGTAGACATGCAGTTTTAGCAGATGCTAAGTCAGCAACAATCTTGTTCAAATCTTCCCCAAATAGTATGTCACCCTTAAAAGGGATCACCTCCAAAGTCTTTTTAGAATCCAGTTCCACTGACCAGGACCACAACCACAGAATCCGGCGAGCCAGAATGGACGTAGTAGATGCTTTGGCCGCCAGAACGCTGGCATCAGAGGCCACCTCCTGAATGTAATTAGAGGCTGTGGTAATATATGAAAGACACTGTCTGGCATTATCAGAAAAATTAAGAGGTAGCTCTGCCTCAACAGCTTGAACCCAGGCTTCAATACCTTTAGCAGCCCAAGTTGCTGCTATAGTGGGTCTATGTACGGCACCCGCTAGAGTGTAAATAGAATTCAAGGAACCTTCCACATGCTTATCAGTCGGTTCCTTCAGAGAGGTGACGGTAGTGACAGGCAGAGTAGAAGACACCACAAGACGCGCTACATGTGAGTCCACCGGTGGTGGTGTTTCCCAATTCTTACTGAACTCTGCAGAGAAGGGGGATAACGAGCTACCATCTTTTTAGACAGGGAGAATTTCTTTCCTGGAGACTCCCAGGATTCCTGACGTATATGACAACTGAATGGTCAGAATTCTGAAAAACTAATTTAGTAAACTTCTGACGTTTGAACTTATCAGGTTTCTTAGACGTATCTGGAGGTTCAGTTTGATGGCCTCCAATAGGTCAGGAACATCAACCTGCGTTGCAGATTCCTCATCAGAAGCATCTGCATCAGTGTCTGATGGGTCAGTAGTATATACCCCATCCTCATCGGATGAAGTATCTGAAACATGAGTGGATTGTGAGGAAGAAATGGCCCGCTTTGGTCCTAGGAGGGCGAGGGTTAGGTTTTTGTTTAACCAAAGACTAATATAATTGCTGTAACTGAGTAGATAGAGTATCTTCCCATGGCAGATTAACTACAGAGACAATATGTGGCTGTAATGGCACAGGAGGTCCCACAGGGGGCATAAGTCTCGTTACTAGCGTAGTCAGTAAATTAGAAAAAGCAGCCCAAGGTGGGTCTTGGTGTGCCACCGGTGCTGCAGACTGACTGAGGGGTACAAAACCACCGACACCTGGACCCTCAGCTGGAATATTTTCCTCCAGATAAATCCGCTGCGTCAGCACTGCATGATGCAGGATCAGCCACAGATCTCCCGCCCTGTGTAGCAGACAGTACAGTATATGGACACAGTACCTGACAAAAACCCCTGTGGAGTGTGACTGCAAATGCAGAACACAGAGGATTTAAGTGGTATATGGTGACTGAAATACACAGAGAAAAATACAACAACAGTATATCCTGTGAAACACTATATATATATATATATATAGAGAGAGAGAGAGAGAGAGAGAGAGAAAGAGAGAGAGAGAGAGAGAGAGAAACAGGAAAAAACTGCGGCACTCGGAGACTTAATGCAAAAAAGCAGTGTATTAAATATAACACATGAACTCCAACGTTTCGGGGCTGGCACGCCCCTTCGTCAAGGATATACAGCAATGCTTTGCTGTATATCCTTGACGAAGGGGCGTGCCAGCCCCGAAACATTGGAGTTCATGTGTTATATTTAATACACTGCTTTTTTGCATTAAGTCTCCGAGTGCCGCAGTTTTTTCCTGTTTCTCTACAAGCTACGTGATATTGGAGGCACCGGAGCAGCAAGTCCATCATTCAGTGGAGTGCCAGTCCATGCATTGGATTTATATATATATATATATATATATACAGGACCCTGACGTGCTTAGCCCCCTCAGGGTACAGAATATAGTGATAGCAATATGTGATACACGGAATGGAAACCACACAGCAGCTATAGGCACATAGGCACACACAGTCACACTTACAATGCAGAAATGATTACACATATAAAGCTATGTATGTATACAGATATAACAATGCACAGTAAACACTGGGTGTATATCACAGAATACTTGTACTGTATATTCTTGTAGTTATGCACTTGTTCTTAACTAACACTGTCTAAATGACATGTAGAATACTTAAGCGTCCTGATGAGGCAGGCAGCTTTACAGAGGAGACAGTGCCCAGCAGTCCCAGAATCCGCGCAGCTCTGTGTAATGGCGCCCAAACGTTGACAATGAGTGAGGGAGAGAGAGAGATGCAACTCCAGGGCGGGAACATCTGCTGTAGATGGCGCCTGGGGCTGGGGGAGGGGCTACAGGTCAGCGCCTTATCCCCTCTGCTGGATTTCACCACCGGGTACTATGCAACCTGTAATAAACGGATTTTAATAAATCTGACCTGTGCTCCTTGCCCTGGTGGATATAGGCCCTCATTCCGAGTTGTTCGCTCGCTAGCTGCTTTTAGCATCATTGCACACGCTAGGCCGCCGCCCTCTGGGAGTGTATCTTAGCTTAGCAGAATTGCGAACGAAAGATTAGCAGATTTGCGAATAGAAATTTCTTAGCAGTTTCTGAGTAGCTCCAGACTTACTCAGCCACTGCGATCAGTTCAGTCAGTTTCGTTCCTGGTTTGACGTCACAAACACAGCCAGCGTTCGCCCAGACACTCCCCCGTTTCTTCAGACACTCCCGCGTTTTTCCCAGAAACGCCAGCGTTTTTTCGCACACTCCCATAAAACGGCAAGTTTCCGCCCAGAAACACCCACTTCCTGTCAATCACACTCCGATCACCAGAACGATGAAAAATCCTCGTTATGCCGTGAGTAAAATACCTAACTTTTGAGTAAAATAACTAAGCGCATGCGCTCTGCGACCCTTGCGCATGCGCAGTAAGCGACTAATCGCAATATAGCGAAAATCGGCAACGAGCGAACAACTCGTAATGAGGGCCATAGTAGGGTCCCTGCACGGCCACAGTGTCCACGCCAGCGGCGCGTTCCGTCTCTGGAGACCGCAGCCGGATTGCGATTTCAGCGGGTCCCGCCTGGGGGACCCTCTTACCTCCTCCCTTAACGTGCGGCCACGCGATCCAGTAGAGCAGCGGCGGTATGTGTGCCTGATGAGACCGGAGCACCTCCTCTTACCTCGGCAACCAGGGCGCGGGAGTATACAGCGCCGCTTGGGGAGGTAATGGAGCCGCAGCACGATACGTCAGTCTGACATACAGCATCAGATGCCTATGCTGCGGCCCTTGAAGTATTCTTTCTTCTTAGAAAAGCTCTTTTCAGGACTGCCTAACGCAGCCCTCCCTGTTAGCTGCCTGCACTGCAGGCACCAACTTACAAACTGAGCTCCAGTGCCAGGAGGCGGTTCAGTGCATCCGGGGAACAGTCAAATCTTTAGCCTGTTGGTGCCTCGGATCAAGATCCAACTCTACACCCCCGATGTTATTTCCTGTGGAATCCTAGTGTACCCCGCTGCAGAAACAGTGGTTAAAGTGGAAGTAGTAGTGCAACACAGGTGGGCTACTGTACCGTGACATCTATATAGTTAACAAGTACATTTCCGTTTTATAAAACATGTGCCGGTTGGGAGCATAACTTGTCAATCATCTTATCAGAGACCCACTCTCTGCATTTTTTTGCAATTTTTGGCAAAATATCTCTCTGTGGTGGGGCCGCAATGATACATTCATAGGCAATAACATAATCAGGCTTTGCCCACTTTACCTGGAAAGTGAAGAAATGGGGTAAACTTCCAGGGATCTGGGAGACTCTCCCCAAATTCGGGAGTCTCATGGAAATTCCGGGAGAGTGGGAAAGTATGAAACAAGGTATTCCACCCCTGTGCTTGGTAAATAGGCTCCCCCAATGGCAGTTATCACCATTGCTGACTGTATAAAGTTTTTTTTGTCCTTTTATAACTAAGCCCATGAATTCTAAACCTAAAACTACATTTTTTTAAGGGATGCAGTTAAAATGCCGGCTGTCAGGCTCCAGGTGCCGAAATCTCGACAGCTGACAATGCCGTCAGCTGGAATCCCAGCGCAACCGGGATATTCCCACTCGTGGGTGTCCACGACACACCCATAGATTGGGGAAAGATCCTGTGGCGAGCCTCAAGCCCGCAGCGTGACGAGCGCAGTGATCCGGCAAGAGGAAACTTAGCACTCACCCCGCTGACGGCATTCTGGCGGGTGGGATACCGCAGTCGGGATATTGACAGCCGGCATCCCATCTGCCGGTATATTGTATCTAACTCATTTTAAGGTCGGGCAGCAGCTAATGGCCCAGTACTTTCCCCCCAAAGCGAAAATGTGCTAACGAGATGATGGTACCTGAGACCTGATCGCTGGGCAGCGATTTCTGCACTGCTGTGATCAGATAGTCGCCGCCTACAGGGGGCGTGTATTTTAGCTGTGCAAGTGTGCGACCATGTGTACCAGAGCTGTACAAACTGATTTTGTGCAGTCTCTGCGCAGCCCAGGACTTACTCAGCCGCTGCGATCACATCAGCCTGTCAGGGACCGGAATTGATGTCAGTAACCCTCCCTGCAAATGCATGGACACGCCTGCGTTTTTCCAAACACTCCCAGAAAACGGTCAGTTGCCACCCACAAACACCCTCTTCCTGTCAATCTCCTTAAGATCGCCCATGCGTTCGGAATTTTTTCACCATCCTGTCGCTGACCGGCGATCCTCGTTGCTGTGGTCCGTCGTGCCTGCACATTTACGGTGCATGCGCAGTTCAGATCTGATCGCAGGCTGTGAGAAAATGCAGCCTAATGATCAGATCTGAATCAGCCTCCATATTTCCTAATATTGCTCAAATGTATACTAACACCACAGTAACCAATACCAGACAGATAAAAGGTAATTACTCATTGGATGACATGTTCATTTCATTTTTTTTATGTGTGTAGACTTGTACCATTGTGTAGATTTTTCTTTTAGCTGGGAAAGAATGATTTTCTTAGTCATTTTTAGTCAATAACATAGTTTAGGCCGTTATACAGTATTTCATAGTTGTTATCAAAATATGGATGTGACATTAGAGCTTAAAAAAAAATCCATGTTTAATGTTCTGTGTTTTTTTTATTTTATCAGACTGCGCCAGCAGATTGGCCAATCGCATCTTCCGTTATTATAAACTTTAAATGCTATTGCGGCTCTATGATCTCTGGATTAACAAACATCAAATGCTTATTCACTTAAGACCGGACTTTGTTTGTGCAAGTTACATATCTACTTCCTTGTTCAGACTATCAAAACAGCTTATCTTCATCTTGCAGAGCTGTGTCTATGGCGCATTTAACATTTTCTTATGGAGATTAACACAATGTTTTCAAATAATGCCTTTGTTAGCCTTCCATGCAGGTAGGATGTGAGCGCGTGGCATTTCTTACAATGCCCATGCATTGAAATTAAACTCTGCCCTGGGTTCGCAGTGACTCATTGCAGAACACTGCTGCAATTGGTGATAGGTTTGTGGCACAGAAAACAGATGGAATTAAAATAACAGCTCTTCCTCTTGACAATGCTACATCCAAAGAATTTTAACAGCACAGAACTGCTGAGGAAAGGGCAAGGCCAATCTGCAGCAATATTCTTCCTCTTGTTGTACGTACAGCAGAAATCCAGTCTGTGAGTTTGACTCATACAAGTCGATTCATTTAAGCCATTCAAAAAGTGACACTTACATCGCAAATTGTGTAAGCACAACAGGATAAATGACATCTGTTACATACTGTTATATGTTTCATTTGAAAATATAATAATAGGAAATTCAGCAAATGAATTAGTACAAAGGAGCCCACTTATTAATTACTAACTGTTCTACCCGTTCTTCACACGGGAGTTTCTGATTTTTACGGTTGTAAATATAAATGAGTGTTGATGTGTGAGATGAAAATTTGAGACGTCTTAATGTAAGTAAATATTAATCTATGGTTCTAGACGTTACCCGAGGAGCACCTGTAGCAGATACGGTAAATAAGTGACAGGACCATTTTTGTAGTTTATTAAATTCTACCCACTGGAGATGCAACCCAAATTTTTATCCAATTGCCCGTTTGGGTGTTATCGTTCACGCAATGCAAGCCACGCATCGGTAATGATGTCATTATGTCAACCCCCTTTTCATCCCCTTAGGGGAGGTTTATTCAAATTCTAATTAGGTCGTTTTCCTATTTCCCACCTGCAGAATACCTATGTTACTTTTCAGCTTTCTAACATACAGGGAAGTAAGAGAATTAGTGATCAGTCAGTCAGTCAGTCAGTCAGTCAGTCAGTCAGGGCTTTCACATTTAAATATATAGATCAGATTTTTGACCCAATAATTATAATTTCTTATTAACACCAGTTGTGTCAATAAGAAATTAAGCACTGCCCAGACATATAATTCATACCATCCAGGGGCATAGTCAACAAAAGTGCCAAGCGATCACTTTACTTTGATTTGTAAGGGGCTTCAGTGCTATGACGCATATGCAGTCTGCAGACCATAAATGCGTGAGTGCCAGGTATTAATCTTATGGAATGTTTTGCATAAATAACCAACATAGAAACGGAATAATAATTATCAGACTGATCAAACAATTCTCGTCTGGTTGGCCAGAATATTGCACAGTGTGTACATGACAATTGTAAGCCAACTATTGTTCAGAAATCCAACAGATCAGCTCCTGATCTCCTCAGGAGTTCTGCACAACATTTCTAGGTCCCATCGAGCTGATATCATGCAGCTTGTACAAACATCGTCTGACAAATGCCATGTAAAAATATCACATTATTGTTCTATAGGGAAATTTAGCATTTAAATAGAAACACAGGGCTGTGACTAGAGGTGTGAGTGTGGTGTCCTGCATTTACCAGAAGGGTGCTAGCCGGTGCCTGTTACCATGTGATAATATCAGCCCATGAACCCCGCCTCCTGTGTGACACCATTGGTCAGGGCATAGACATGGGTGTGCTCAGCACTGGGCACCTTGCAGCCCTGTTACGGAGCCATGATAATTGTGTAGTGTGTATACAGGAGATTACGTTGATCATTCCTCTTCTGGTGTGTGCCTGGCTTAATTCAACTTTCCAACAAGTGGCTTCCAATAATTGCAATACAGCAGTTTAGCTTGGGAAAAGTTCATAATTTTTAACTTTCTAGTGGGGCAGCCAGATTGGCTCAGTGGATGGCACGCAGGGGGCATGATGCGACATAGGAGGGCAGTCCAGGGGCATGATGTTGCAGCTGTGTCATTGTGGTCCCAACCTCGCTATACAATGCTGAGATTATCAACAATGTAAGGTGGGGAATGTGGCTACGATTGAGACGTTTCAGTGCGAATTGTGTATTTGCCCACCTGGATGTTCCACTTTACTCAGGAAGTGGGCAGCACCAGGTGGACTTGATGCAGCTCTTAGAGAATTTAATGCTGTTCTTGGTGGCCAGGAGCACCACCCAAGATTCAGGAGCCTTCTGACCGTTCTGGTAGAGTAGGCAAGTATGGACCAATTACTGATACTTACAGTACCCTTTGTGGCATGGCACTGGGCCTCTGGGAGAAATTTATCAAACCTTCTAAAGAGTGGAAAAGTGTGCAAGTAGAGAAGTTGCCTATAGCAACCAAAGATTCTAGCTAGCATTTATGTGTAAATACATTATATAATAATGATTGGTAGAAGCTGGTTGGTTGCTATTGGCAACTTTCCCATTTGTTCATTCTCCCATTCTTGAGATGATTTGATACAGTACATCTCCCTTTGGGGTAGATGTACTAAGCCTTGGAGATTGATAAAGTGTAGAGAAAGTACCAGCCAATCAGCTCCAGTCATTTTTCAAATACAGCCTGTAACATGGCAGTTAGGAGCTGATTGGGCAGTACTTTATCTCTTTCCACTTTATCACTCTCCAAAGCTTAGTAAATCTGCCCCTTTGTGAGTTACTTTTCTCTTCAGGCGAACATGCAAACCCTTCCAAAATGCAAAGCAGATAGTATGTACATGCCTTTCCCGTGGCAAACATTTATAGAAGTTGTGTTTCTCTGCAAAAATGCAATGTGGTATAAAAGTCAAGTCTTTTAGTGGATTGGAAATGGATTTCCACAGCAAGGACCACCTCTGAAAATACATGTTCCCCATTTCTTTTATCCCATGTTAATGAACATGTTCTACATACAGTATCTCGCTTCTGAAGTGCTCCGCAGGATAATGCATAAAGACGCACTCTAGTCTGTTCTTACATATGGTCACCTACATTCTGCCCAACTCCTACAGTCCCCCTCTATCTGTGCAAATTTCTTCTCCTCTACAGCCGTCTCAGTATGCGCTCCAGTGAGTATATAGGTGCACAATTTGAGGTCTGTGGTGGGTCCAACCGTACACTTGCACAGTGTGGTGGCCTTCTGGTGCTTTGCTTTATTCAGTATGTAAAAAAAAAAATTCTACTACTGTTGTCCAGTTACAATTTCTTTGCTTTTGATTTTATTTTTGGTTTGCATGCAATTTATAGACAAATGCCTCTTGTCCATCCATACTGTCATAACAGCATACCCTTGTGTTCCATTATATTTGGAATTGACTTAGATTAAACAATATAATAAACAATACAGGCACATCAGTACTGAGTCATGCTCGACATCGATCTACTTTAGAACAAAAGTCCTGAAAATTCGGAGATTGCAACAGACTTTAATAGATGAACACCATAATTCATCAAAATGGATAATGCCCTAGGCGTGCAAGGAGCAGTTTCGGAACTGAAATCTCTGATAAGAGAAACTGGTTAATGGACTTTTTGAAAGCAACAAAATGTAACTTTTCAAGAGAAGGTCTGGTGAGGATTAGCGTTCGTAATATGCTTTATAGTACATCTATTTGCAGTAATACTAAAGCAATATCTAAAAGACAGACTTATTGAAAAATATTATAAAATAAAGGTGTAGATATAGAATATTAGACATATTAATATTTTATGTTACAATTATAGCCTCATGATGTTATTATCACAACCTTTCATAATATGTAATTTTGCTGTGACCACACCTACAAATCAAAAACCCAAACTTCTTTGTACATGGGATATGTGATTTAGGGGGCCATGTACTAAGCAGTGATAAAAGTGGAGAAGTGAGCAAGTGGAGAAGTTGCCCATGGCAACCAATCAGATGCTCTGTATACTTTTATAATACGCAAATTATAAATGTTATGTCAATGCTGATAGGTTGCCATGGGCAATTTCTCCGCTGGCTCACTTCTCCACTTTTATCACTGCTTAGTACATCTCACCCTTATTCTGTAAATAATTTAACAATTGGGGGTATATTATTAATATTATTATTATTATTATTATTATTATTATTATTATTATTATTCATAAAATTATTATTATTATTATTATTATTATTATTATTATGATGTTGTTTCTTCTTCTTCTTCTTCTTCTTCTTCTTCTTCTTCTTCTTCTTCTTCTTCTTCGTTGTAGTAGTAGTAGTTGGAGGAGTCATAGTTGCATTGTTAACCATGGAAACCAACATACAGTATATTAAGGCCCTCCCCATCCATATTTCAGCCAACCAGGCTGTCAATTTGCTGTAACACCCACAAAATAATAAAACACACCCTCATTTATGTGTAACTGTGCCATGGAAACTTGTAGAGTTGCAAGCATGTTATTATGATTATTTACAATATTTAATTCAGTTTTATGTAAAGCTATTCAATAGTATGAATTGTTACTAATTGTAATGATAATTATTTATATAGTGCCTTTTGTCCAATAGGTTCTAAGCACTTTATATTTTTAGCAGTGAATGAGGTTGCCATTTTGGGTAAGATCAGCTGCTATTCTGTGCAATCGTTCACATCAATTTAAGAATGACCAGCAGAGGCTATTATCATTTATTTATTAACAGTTATTTATAGCATTTACCTATTCCACAGCAATTTACAGATAATTTTTGTCCATCCCCAGTGGAGATTACAATCTATATTCCCTACAACATGTTTGAATAGTGTAGTCTTTTAATGTAAATGTACTGTACAATTCAATTTAAAATAAATTACTAGGTTCAACCTAAATTTTATCCTCCCTGCCATGGCACCTTTTCCTCTCTGTCTTTTTCTCCTTCTCTCTCTCTCTCTCTCTCTCCCAGGACCCTTCCCTTCTGCACTGCCAATGTGTTGCCGCTCCTCCTCCTCTCTCTCTCTCCCTCTCTCTTTTCCTTTGTGTGTCTCTCTCTTCCTTCCTTCTGTCCCATATCTCACGTTCCAGGCACCAGCAATGTGGAACCATTACATTCTCCCTTCTTACATGAAATGTAGAAACACGAACTGGATAAACTTACCAGTACTTTTAAAGATTATTGGGTTGCAACAATTCACTAACTGTTGCCAATGTCCGCATTAAGATAATGCATAATTATAAATTATATGCAGCCACTGAACATTTCCCATTTGCATAGAAAGTATGTGACCATCGATAATAAAAGACCAAGCCAAATGGATTATACATTTATCCTTCAATCAGTACGTACTTCTTCCCTTTGAGGATGTTGGCTGCAGCGCATATAAAAATACGTTTCAAAAAGTCTTAGACCATTCTACAATACACAAAAGAATAACATTTGAGTATCATCCATAATCCTCTGATAGCTAGAAGGAGTTGTGCTATCGGAAACTTGAGTGTGAAATGCAATTTTCTGACATTACCAGTTTATAAAACTAGCATTATCTCTAGCTTGGTCTTATAATTGATGAAAGCAATGAATAGACAAAACTTCAGCCATAGAAGTCTACAGAGAAAATTTAAAGCATGGGAACATGAAAGAGAACATATTATAAAATCACTGTAACACTCAGAACATTTCAAAAGGTTTATATTGGGCTTAAATTCCTTTTTCTTACAAATGCACCCTGCGATGCTGCAATATATTAAGAAACTACTTTCTCCAGATAACTAGTTTAGGATCTTATACCGATTCATTAGAAAATCTTGGAAAGACACAGGCAATGCAATAAATAGAATTGTAAGAAAAGCGGAACAGGCTGAATAGAACTGAAATAAGAATTTAAAACCCTGAAAAAATAAAAACACAGCTCCCTCTTCATACACCATCTGCTTTTAAATGTCAGGCGTGGTTATATAGAGAGTATTAATTAACATTCATTTGTGGGGTATCATTATAACAGGATCCGGTCAGCATATTGGTGCCGGAATTATGACACTGGTCAGAAGACCGATACCGGGATCCCGACACGGATCACAATTCCAGTGCCAGGAATCCTGACTGCTGACATTCTGATTGTAAGTATGCCGGGATGGGTTAGTGTCAGGTAGCGGGGGGAGGGGAGGGGGAGGGTGGGTTAGGCTTAGGCTGCGGAGGGGGGGGGGTTAGGCTGCGGGGGGGGGGGGGGGGGGGAAGGGTAGGGTTAGACTGCCAAGGTTTAGGCACTAAGGATGGAGGGTTATGGTTAGGTACTAAGGGAGGAGGGTAAGGGTTAGTCTGCGGGGAGGGAGGGTTAGGCACCACCAGGGAGGGTTTGGGATAGGCTGCAGAGAGGGAGGGTTTGGCACCACCAGGGAGGGTTTGGGATAGGCTGCGGGGAGGGAGGGTTAGGCACCACCAGGGAGGGTTTGGGATAGGCTGCGGGGAGGGAGGGTTAGGCACCACCAGGGAGGGTTTGGGATAGGCTGCGGGGAGGGAGGGAGGGTTGGGCACCACCAGGTAGGTTTAGGGATAGGCTGCAGAGAGGGAGGGTTAGGCACCACCAGGGAGGGTTTGGGATAGGCTGCGGGGAGGGAGGGTTAGGCACCACCAGGGAGGGTTTGGGATAGGCTGCAGGTAGGGAGGGTTAGGCACCACCAGGGAGGGTTTGGGATAGGCTGCGGGGAGGGAGGGTTGGGCACCACCAGGGAGGGTTTGGGATAGGCTGCAGGTAGGGAGGGTTAGGCACCACCACGGAGGGTTTGGGATAGGCTGCGGGGAGGGAGGGTTGGGCACCACCAGGGGGGGTTTGGGTTAGGCTGCAGGGAGGGAGGGTTAGGCACCACCAGTAAAGGTTTGGGTTAGGCTGAGGGGAGGGAGGGTTAGGCACCACCAGGGAGGGTTTGGGTTAGGCTGCGGGGAGGGAGGGTTAGGCACCACCAGGGAGGGTTTGGGTTAGGCTGTGGGGAGGGAGGGTTGGGCACCACCAGGGAGGGTTTGGGTTAGGCTGTGGGGAGGGAGGGTTAGGGGGGTTTATGGGAAGGGTTAGACTACTTAGCTACCAGGTGTCAGGATTTTGCTTGTCGGCATGCCGCTATCGGTATTCTGACCACCAGCATCCCAAGCGCCGGGATCCTAATACCATTACATTTTAACAATGTAGAATGTTTGAAAGAAAATGACAATTATTTAATTGCTGATATCTAAATCAATATATGTTATGTGTTCGTTGACCATTTCGTGCCTGTGTTAAGTGTTAAAAAGGGACTTTTGAATACATACAAAAAAATACACCTGTAAAAGTACATTTCTGAGCCTTTATTTTTAATTGCTTTTATTTGAAGGTATGTGCAAATCAGGCATGTATGTACACCCAGTGCAAAAATGTTTTCCAGGCTTAGGTGATTCACAAAGATATGCCTCCTAAACGACGTAACTTCAATCAATGTGTAAGTCAAAATCAGATGTTTATCAAAGGTGCTTATTTTACATTCAAATTTCCAAGCCCAAAGGGCGGCAACGGCAAGTGTAAGATACAGGAGTGTAAGCTGCGCACTTGTGCGGTGCCTAAAATGTTACCACAGTTGTATTATATGGCGCCAGAGGACTTACGTCCAACCAGGCCATCAATGTGAAAATGATACCTAAAAAAAATCTTAACATCAACATAATCTTAAAATCAAGCATTTCGTAGCAAGAAAAGATGAGGTAGAACATGTAATACCTCTGTTACATCTGTCCTCATGTCTGCATGTTGTGTCTTCCAAGCGGTGTCTTATGCTAGGAAGTGGGCACGCATGCAATCTCCATGTGCCACCCCCTTATTTACTGTGCATATGCCAAAAATTCAGAAAATGGCACTGACGTCATTTTGACAGTGATTTTCTTGCTGTGCTTGTGCTGATCTCTGAAAACATGTCACCGGCACTACTTCCCTGGTTAATTATGCAGTGCCAGTGAGAAGGTAAGCATAGTGTATGGATGCAGGGTGTGTGGCACGGCCTCCCCTGGCCCGGGGGGCCTGCATCTATTGTAGACACGCCCATATATCTTCTCTGTTTCACTGTATGTACTATATAGCAGAAACATTTTCTTACTAATTGATGTCACCTGACAGGGGTTTGGGTACATACACGTGTGTCCTCAGACATATAGCATCTATACGCAATACAGCACGATGTGCCTGGCGTAACTGAGATACTCCGATGGGAGTAGCGTACTGTATTCAGATTCTGCATCTTACTCGCACTGCAGACGCAGAGAAACACTACTCAGTCTGTACCAGAGAACCCGGAATGTGACTTTAACCGCACGTAGAAAGTCACATGTGAAGCACAATGGCTCTTGGTGTGAGAAAAAGTTGCACATGCTGCATCATAGCACTTTGTACACAGACTCAGACACATTCACACACAGATGTACAAATGTCGCAGCATCAAATTGATCAGTGCAACCTAGCAATGTAGTTTTGTCGCTCCCAGATTAATTTACACACAGGCTTAGCGAGTAAGGCGCTAGGCCTCATCTAGGTCAAGACACCTGAAGGCGGGCTGTTTGAGTGACTGAATCCAGTCAGTATGGGCAGACGTATTGATCAATCAAGAACAATACAATATTCGTTTTTCCCGCATAAGGATTTAGAGGTAGATGTTTTCATATTTTATAAAAGTGTGTTCCCCAGTCTACTATAATAGATGCAGTCCCACAATATAAGTGACCAGTATACAGTTCAGCAGAGACGATAAGAAATCTAAACATGAAATATGCTGCTTATCATGGTCAGGAAATTGACACTGAAAATGTGTTTCTGGCATTTCCATTCACTTTCCCAGCACTGGATTATGCACTTACAAAATGTGCTTATATAATTCACTTGAAGCAGAATGTTATTGTGAGAGTGGTGAGGCTATAAATAAGTACATCTTTGAAGTCCAAACTGGAAATCTATGCCGGTGGTTATTGTAAGCAGTTTTATATTTGTACATATATTTTTATGTGTCTACTAGTGTGATAAATCATGTAGACATTATAAGCATTTCTGATTTGTAAAAGGAATACTGAGTGAGTCCAAGATTTATGTACATCAACTATTTATGTAAATCTCTGATGTTTAATGATTTGCACATGTGACGACCATCACAGTGTCCCAAAGGCCACAGCATAATGTGCATGCAGTTGGTATTTAGGGGGCAGTAATGGGGGGTAACTGGATGATAGATTGACAGTGTATTGGTCGACAATTAATAGGTCGATACGGTTGACATGCATAAGGTCACGCAGTACAAAAGATCGACATGACAGTGGTCACCACATAAATGGTTAACCCGTGTTTTCTTGCGGGGTTTTCACATGTTTTCTCAACATTTGCTTGATTTACTCTCCATGTGGACATCTATTGGGAATAGTAACCTGCCTGGAATGAGCCCGTGAGTACACGTTTGTACTGATGGTGGTCACATAATATACAGTATAATATAATATAAAAAATTTGGTCCAAACACCTGAAAAAACATGTGTCAACCATTTGTGTGTCGACCATTGTACCTATAGACCTAAAGCACTGTCGACCTTTCATCTGTTGACCTTTTGTACCCGTCAAGCAAATTCAGGCTGATATCGGGCCCCAAGGAGTGAAAGTCAGGGTGCCGTGAGGGCTTTTTCTATAGCCAGGTAACTCATTCCATTGCATAGGGAGCCTGCGGTCACCCGCCAGTGAGGGTTGAGCTGGGACCCTAGGGGGAACTGTAACGACTATGTCTCCCGGCAGCATGGTACTGCACGGGGGAGCAGGGAGCGGAATTGAAACTACATCTCCCAGAATCTCCGTTGCCAGGGATTCTGGGAGATGAAGTCATGTCAGTGATGTGTCTGTTCAGAAGCGCAGAGAGTTGGGGCCACTTGACAGGAACTTCCTGGCAGGAAGAGCATGACAGTGTAGCTACAACCAAGAGCCCCTAAATAGGAAGCAGCTCCTAAGCTCCCAGCCTGGTAAGTATGAGGCAGCCATACAGTATGTAAGGAGCATTACTGTGAGATTTAATGTGTAAAGGCAGTTAATGTGAGGCATAATGTGTAATGGGCATTACTGTGTGGCATACAGTGAGGTGCATGATGTGTTAGGGACATTACAATGTGTGGTATAATGTGTAAGGGGCATTACAGTGTGTGGCATAATGTGTAAGGGGTATTATGGGGTGTGGCATAATGTGTGAGGGGCATTACAGTGTGTGGCATAATGTGTAAAGGGCATTACAGAGTGTGGCATGATGTGCAAGGGGCATTATGGTGTGTGGCATAATATATAAGGGGTATTACAGTGTGTAGCATAATGTCTAATGGATATTACAATGTGTGGCATATTGTGTAGCGCTTGATGGTGTGTGGCATATTGTGTAAGGGGCATTACTATAAGGAGAAACAAATTACAAATAATGTAACAGACATGAATCAGCTGTTTTTTTCCCCTGTGGTGACCAATGTCTGAAGGTGCAGGGTGCAAAATTGGAGTGTAAGGTAATCTTTTCCTGCTAGCCCATGCGGCCCTTTTTTGTTTAGTTTTTAAAATGTCCATTATGAACACACATTTCGCACTGGAATCCAAATTGTCTAGAAATGGTCCTGAGTGCCGTTGCCTGCATTGAAACGCTGCAGCAATGGCAAATCGCACTCTTTGCTTTCAGTTGGATTGACCCTTTAGGATTAGGATTAGCATTAAAAATTGGTATAATGTCGCAGATTAAGCACACCACTGAGTGATGGCGCAGCTCACCCATATTGGTCCTCCATCTTTTGCCTTTTTACCCATATTAAGTAACACACAGCAGCTGCTTGGAATGCCACTCACCATTGACTAGGTTACCTTTGCATTGTAATTTTGTCACCTGAGTGATGCAAATGAGAATCACATTGATTGTGTTTGAGAACATACTGGGCAGTATTCAAATTATATATCACGCCCAATCTCCTTTCTAAAGTGATCCCCGTTATCGCACATAATGCGCTCATAGTAATCAGGTTTAGCTGCATAAAGGGTACCCTGGCGGCAGAGGCGTAACAAGGGTAGGGCGAGTGGGGCACGTGCATCATGCCCCACTCGCCCCCATCACGCCGAAATGTGAGGGGAGGAGAGCGCAGCGTCTCTCCCTCCCCTCACCGCTGCCAGAGCACTAGCAGCGCTGCGTGTGTCCGGTCTCCGGCTTTAGCCAATCAGAGCTTGCGAACCGGCTCCTGATTGGCTGCCAGTCCGCGAGCTCTGATTGGCTGGCGAACCGGCGCCACACAGCCGCCGGAGACCGGGAGCAGTGAGGGGAAGGAGAGGCGCTGCGCTACGCTCTCCTCCCCTCACGGACACAACAGGCGGTGAGTGACCGGTGGGGGGGGGGGGGCGCACAGTGGGGCATGTATCTGGCACAGTGGGGCATGTATCTGGCACTGTGGGGCATGTATCTGGCACTGTGGGGCATGTATCTGGCACTGTGGGGCATTGTATCTGGCACTGTGGGGCATTGTATCTGGCACTGTGGGGCAATGTATCTGGCACTGTGGGGCATGTATCCGGCACTGTGGGGCATTGTATCTGGCACTGTGGGGCATTGTATCTGGCACTGTGGGGCAATGTAACTGGCACTGTGGGCCATTTTTTAAGTGGCCACTCCCCTTCATGTTTCTTTTGCTGTTTTTTTTTTTTTTTTTGGGGGGGCGCCATTTTGCATCTTGCCCTGGGTTCCAAAAACCCTAGCTACGCCTCTGCCTAGCGGTGATGAGCTGAAATGATGATACCACAACGCGTCAGCAGAAACAGAACAGGTGTGGAAGGGTGCAGAAAGAATCAAATACCACCCACTGTATCTATAAGTGAATTTTTCAACTTAGCAATATACTGCCTTTGTTGTATATTTACTTGCTTTCATATACTACTGTTTTCACACACAGAATCTATTCGCATATATCAGTACTTTGTTGTGCGGTAGATATTGGAGAAACGAATGTCTTTCATGATATGGTTCACTTAGCCGTTTTTCAGCATTCGGCAAATAATTTTATTTTATATCACTTCACCTTATATTAGTGTTTGCGATATAAAATAATTTAAAAAGATGACACTGCTAGAAGTATTGTGACATTTCATTGGCGCAATTGTAAAGCGCAATGGAATATGGTGCGCTATATAAGAAACTGTAAATAAAAAAAATAAAATCAATTGGCTGGGCTCAGTGCTTCATTAGAATTGTCTACGTACCTTAACCAATTGTTACATTATCTCACAGACTTTCCCCACTATTATAAGTGTAGACTGTAAGCTGTACTGAGCGGAACCCTCTCTTTTGTGCCTGTTTGCAATTGTTTACTAGTTAGTATCAGTGTATAACACTGGCTCTATTGTAACACAGCTTGCGGACGATAAATACAACTTCAGTGTGCTTGATTCAGTACCGTTGTATTTACTGGTACTTTGATAATATATTTAGGATCCTCACATCTAATTGAAAACTATTACAAAAATATATGTTTGGTTGTTTGATTTGCTTAAGTTATGTGATTCTTGTGTTTGTTTTTTAAATCGCTAATTTAATATATAAGATTTATACTGTGATGATCCACCATAAACAAAAACAAAAAAAACAAGACAGGAACTCCTTAATGCACTATTAAAAGCTACTGTACTCAACGCAGTATAGCCCCAGTAAATGTGTGGCTATGGGAGAAGTACCATATCTTTCTGTAAAAAAACATAAAGCGCAACGGAATATGCTGTGCTATATAAGAAACTACTACTACTACTACTAATAATAATAATAATAATAATAATAATAAAACCACCTCTGTTACTCCGCCAGGATCACTACTCACTAATGTATTGCCTGACTGCCAGCTAAAGAGGAGGGGGTCCTGCACAGTGACCCCTTCTCTTAATTACGCTCCACAGGAACACATCCCATGTCCACATTACCTAATTACCAGTTATATAGGCTGCTCTAGTCTTGAGATACTGTAGAAGGATAGTATCCTTTAGTAATTAATCAGCAATTAGGTATGCTGATCTACAGTATGGCATGAGTGACAGTGGGGTGTATTTAATAACATGATGCAATGGGCACAAATGTGTTGTAACCCATAGCACCCAAACATGTTCTATCATTGAAGGACTACATACGTCTGAATGCTAAGGCAATGCTCTGTATAACATTTACATCATATATTCTAGCCTTCTGTTGCACATGTAAAATGTAGCTGGATTGTTTATGTTAGCACATCATGGGCCAAATGTAATAGAGTGAGAGTTTCACAAAGTGAAAGATTTGTTAATGTTTTTTAGCTTTTTTTTAAAGTGGCAATCATTTACACTACAAAACCAGGTTGATCTTGCTGTATAAATTATTGCCACTTTAAAAAAAAAACTGCAAAAACTTTCCAAATCTCTCACTTTTTGAAACTCTCACTCTATTACATTTGGCCTATGTAGTCTCATCAGTGCACCTAAGACATCATGTATTTAGCCTCGGTACTGTGATAATTTGATCAGAATTGTGTAAAAAGGGTTATACGTTAGACAAGAGTAATTCTCATAAATATTCCATTCAGGAGAGCAGGACCGCAAACCAATATTTAATGTCACATAAAACCAGGTGCACTGCTTCCGTAATCTGGATGACACTAAACAAAAAGGCTTTTTTATGCAAGGTGTTTATAATAGGAGGGTTGACCGATGTTGAGCAAAGGCCAGTCAATGTAGGAGATGCCAAGGAACGAGCCATTTACCCAGATGCTGTTAGGAAATGCATCTAGA
Organism: Pseudophryne corroboree; assembly: GCF_028390025.1. Classification (NCBI taxonomy): domain Eukaryota; kingdom Metazoa; phylum Chordata; class Amphibia; order Anura; family Myobatrachidae; genus Pseudophryne; species Pseudophryne corroboree. The sequence continues at coordinate 950,554,519 of NC_086445.1, read as the reverse complement.
ACTTGGCATCATGTTGGTTTGATACCTGCCAAACACACCTCATATGTGGCTGTATCAGCTGGCTGAAATGAAGAAGCAGATCCTACACAGAAGTAGAAGACAGCGACAGCACCTTTACGTGCCAGTAACATAAAGGGAAGTGTCAAATTTAAGCAACAATTTAATTGGAACTATTTTTTTTCTCTTTTTGAATGGCAACATTTAGATTTCCGTAGCAGGATTTTCTATTGTCTTTTGTTTTTCAAAGGAGTGTACATGAAAGCTAAAAGTCCATCTGATTTTCCATGGAACATTTTGTTTTTGTTTTTTTGATCTTTAAAATGTTCAGTGAAAGTAGACTTAAGAGCTTTAAAATGTTGCAGATGTATCATACTGTGTACATTGTATATTGCAAAAGACTGGAACCAGGACCTCTTTTCTAAAGAAGGTTTGTTCAATTGAATAGCAAGAGTACAAAGTAGGGAGATTTGTGTATAGACTATAGAGCAACCTGGGAGCAGATCAATCTGCCACCAAGATGTGTGGAGATCTGGAAGCAATCTCTGAAAATGAACTGTGCATTGCTTCAAAGTACAACTAGCTACCATTGTACAGCATGTGTCATTTATTGCCTGTATTAGAGTCTGCAAAATACCATCTCATGAATACTTAAATGCCCTGTGGACAGATGTCAGATTGCAAAACCCCCATTGCAGTACACAACTCAACCTTACTAAACTTATATAAAATAACAACACAGACTGCAATGTGGCATTTACACATAATCAGCCTTTTTATTTAATTATCTTCAATAAAGATAATCTACAGGTAACAGGGAGATAGATTGGACAGTAGACCAATGCCTCTCACCAATCAACTTTCCACCACCAAACTTGTAGGGCTAATCGTTATCAATGGCAAGTAAATTGGGTCTCCACATTCCCTTTCAATACATGAAAAATGCAAACCTCCCAACATCCAACCCTATAATGCGGGACTCCCGATTTGCAGCGTGCGCCCTAAAAGGGGTGTGACCTATAAAAAGGGGTGTGGCTTTGTGAGAATGCCACAATTGCAAGCCATGCCTCCCATTTTCATCACTGGTGGGCATGTCTAGCGCTCTGTGAGCTGCTGGCAGGCCCCCAGTCCCCGTGAATAGACGCTGTGCACATGGCTCAGCATCTATTCACAGCTGCTCTACTAAGCAAAGCAGTGGCTAGAGGAGCCTCCCAATCCCCCCTCCCCCACCCACCAATGGACACTGTGGCCTACAGATGGGACAGTCCCAAAAAAAGGGACTGTCCCACAAAAATCGGGAGTTGTGAGGTATGATAAATGCATGACCAGTAAGCCGGCGCTGCTAACCCCAGTAAAGTAAAATCAGTCCAGCCAGTGTATTGCAGGGTAGCAAACCCAGATATTATTGCAGACAAAATAACCACTGTTCTGCCATGCTTTCCCGCAGCAGCAGACAGGTCAGAAAGGGAGGGAGGGAAGGTCACAGGAAAAAGAGGCAGAGCCTGCCTAGCTCTGTACAACAGATACAAGTCTCCTCCCCTGAACCCTGTGTACACTACCTGCTATAGGCAGGGCAGTAGAGAGCCAGGCTGTACCCAGGTCATGACCTAATCACAGGCGGCGTGATCATGCACTCTTAAAATAAATACTGAATAAAATGGTGTTATAAGCGCCTCCCTGGCCACACTGCAACTTAGCACACAGCAGCGTGTGCTGGGCTGAGGAGAAGAGCTGCAGCTGCTGCCTCACTGGCCCCTCCAACATTCCTGGGCCCAGGTAATTTGTGACCTCTTCCCCCTCTCTCGGCTCCACTGGCTATAGGCTGACAAACCCAAACAATCTTTAACCATTCAGCAACCTGACTCTTGCTTCTAGCAATACAACCAACTACCTATTGGTTTATATCCATCCTTGCTCATAAAGTGCACTCTCCAATATTTATACCTTTTCTTATTCTGAACGTACTGTATGGCTATTCTATCAGCATCATTCCCATATTTAAATTCCTGCACAAAATCCTGCATATCCGTTCTGTGTTTTGCATTTTCTTTTTGTTTTATATGCTGGAAAATTTCTGTTTGGGGATTGGTATTCTCAATAGCTGGTCTAACTGTGTACAGCCTGCCCAGGATCAACTCTGCTGGTCATTATAATGCAAGAAGATAAAACAGGGAATTGCCTTCAACAAAAGGGAAACTGGTTCTCCCGTCTACATGCCGGTCATGTAAGCCGATACTCTAATACTGTCCATGTATACAGGGTCGGACTGGCCCACAGGGGAACAGGGGAAACCACAGGTGGGCCCCACTGCCTGTGGGCCCTCCTCCTTCTCTAGGGATCAGGTTCCAGGCTCTATCCTAGTGCACTTTAATTATGCATTATACTTATGTTACATTATACTTCACAAGAATATGGATTATTAGATATTTACCAAGGGTTACAGAACATGTACTCTGTAATAGTTAGCCAAACCTCTGTGGTGGCTGGCCACACCCCAGTGCAGCCTGGTCACCCCCTTAAGCATGGGCCCATACAACAGCATTCCCCCGGTGTGCCCTTCATGCCCCAGTCCAACAATGCATGTATAGTTTGTAAGCATCAACACACTTCTACTGTACTTCTCTTGTCCGACAATCAGTTCTAAGCCTGTGGTTAGATGCAAAAGAGTTGTACAAGTGCGCAGTCAGCAGCAGCTGGTATCGGGGTGGTCAGAACCAGCGCTGGCAGTGGCTGTAGAGATTACATACATAGGACGGTTTGCTAAATAAAAAAAGAATCACAGTTTATTCCGTAAAATATACAATAGAACATTAAAAATATGTACGTAATATAAATGCTATTTGCATAAAAAAAACTGTATAGCAAAAACACCTCCCTATAACTGATCTTTGTTGCATGTCCACTCATGAATTAATGGATATAGTTCCAAAGTTTTTTGGCTAGGACGACTTCTAATCAAAAGCAATCACTGTGGAGTAATAGTGTTTACCGGATATGGATAGATGATAATCCCTTGATGTTGTATCAGCGTTAGGAGTAGTCCATTTGTACAGCTGAAGGGAAATGCCAGAAAATTGCTGTAGTACAAAGTACAGTGGTGGAATGCTGTCCAATAGTTGCCAAGTGTAGATGCCAATTAATCCAATTGCATGCAAAGAGGTGGAGTGGGATCCGAGTAGGTGATAAAAGAAGCTCAACGCGTTTCACTGGTTAATACAAGTCCAGCTTCCTCAGCAGCATAGATTCAGTGTACACTGGGTTCTCTTTATATACCCCTTTCAATAACATAATGGTTAGCACCTGTGTTAATACATTAATGAATTCAAGCAAACCGTCCAACAAATTCCTCACAATATAATCATACAGCATCCCTTTAATGATAGGATCTTATTTACTATTCAAATGAGTTTTGTAATATCATTTTTAATTATAGAAAAAAACATTGAATCACCATATTGACAGATCATGTGACCGCATCGGGTCACGTGATCAGAGCTATCGTCAATCCTATTGGTCCACTGATCTTGGTAATTGTAAAGCAGTGCTCCAGTCACGTGATGCCGCTCACGTGATCGGAGCCTGCAGTATATCAATTGGAAGTTACAGATCATGTGGTGTGGGTCGCGTCCCGCGAAGTGCAGAGATGCGTCCTCCTCACATATTCCTTATCTACTTTTTTCTTTGGTTAGATGAGTGTACAATATCCATTCTCCAGCAGGGTATACTGAATGCAGGAGACAGCCATGACTTGCTGTAATACAGGGTTATTGAATTAAGTACTAACAGCTGGAGAGTTTAAAGCGCAGTCAATTGAAAGCCGCTACATAATGTTGCTGATAGTTGATACATATAGTTACATATCTTTCCACTAATGCCCCAGTACCCAAGAGAGATATTAATTCTAAGCTGCGTACTGCATCTAATGGTGCGTGCAAGTCTAATTATGTTGCACTTACATGAGCCCTCTGCATATCCTTACACTCAACAGACCTGTCGGCCCCCTGCCCAACTTTTTGAGAAAAGAAGATGCAAGTTCATGATGCAAAACAATCACATTAGGTAGGTGTATATCGATTGGGTGGGAGTGTCTTCACGACATGTCCCCCATTTTCCTCATTTGGGGGGCATGCCCAGCACTCCTTGAGTAGCTGGGCAGCCCTTGGCACACCTCCCTGCACTGTTCAAGTGCCATGCAGGATCTATTCAGGGATCAGCCGCTATGGTGATTAAAGGCTCCCCATACCTTCCCCCTGTCCACGGGACACTGCAGCCCACTGGTGGGACAGTGTTCAAACAGTGGGACTGTCCTGCTGGAATTGCCACAGTTTGGAGATATTTATTTAATTATTTATTTGTTTTTTTGCTACAAAAATAGATTTAAGTTTCTGCCCCTGCACTCTTCATCAAAAAGTTGCCTCGTTTCCCAGCCAAGGCTGGCTATGACCTGGGCAGGGACATGATGGGGAGGGAGGGATTGTGTCTGGCAGGACATCACAGTCAGAGTTAATGTCCGGAAAAAGCAGGGTTTCGCTTTAGTACGTAGTAAGGATACAAAGCTCATGTGCAATTTTTGGAGGGAGATTTTGGTGTTAAACAGATCGTCTATTTGAAATAAAGCTTATAAAGATGTGTACTGATACACATAGGGTAAATACGCCATATGGCGCCTTACATGAGGTGTTGCGTACAGTCTTTTTTTATAAAATGTGTCTTTATTGGTTTTGCAGATGCAGCGAAACACTCACACTGCACCAGAGACACCAGGTCGCGGCTTTAACCACAGAGGAATTAGTATTAACATGTAGACTCATGTATGACACATATGAATCACAGTGAAACATGGCGTGAGAAAAAGCAGCAGCTGCTGCATCATAGCACTTCCCATACAGATTACACTCGGTCACACACAGATGTACAAGTGTCGCACATCTAACTGATCAGTGTAATCTAGCAATTTGAGTGAGAAAGGCGGTCGGAGCAGCAGAATCACACAGGATATAGGGGGTCATTCTGACCCGATCGCACGCTGCAGTTTTTCGCAGCGTAGCGATCAAGTCAGAACTGTGCATGCGCCGGCGTCGCAGTGCGCCGGCGCATGGCCGTCCGTCGCTGCGCTACGATCGCCTCTGCCTGATTGACAGGCAGAGGCGGTCGATGGACGGGAGGGGGCGAAACGGTGGCGTTTGGCCATTATTTTGTGGGCGCAGTCTGGCCAACACAGGCGTGGCCGGACTGTGCGGGAAGTGGCCTGCAGCAGCTGCATGACGCCACACGCAGCTGCTGCGGGCAGGGGGGGCGATGAGTAGTTCCCAGCCAGCACGCTAAAGCTGTGCTGGTCGGGAGCTACTCTTGAAGTGCAAAGGCATCGCCACTGTGCGATGCCTTTGCACTTCTGGGGGGGGGGAGCGGCACTGACATGCGGGCCGGACTAGCCCTGTGCTGGGCGTCCCCCCGCATGTCTGAGTTCATGATCGTAGCTGTGCTAAATTTAGCACAGCTACGATCAACTCGGAATGACCCCCCTAGTGCACAGGGAGGGGCTATTTGGCGCGGTTGAAGTCACAGTGCATGAGGACATTTTTTTGCACCCAGCTTGTTTACTAAGTGCATGTCTTATTTAAGACAAACTCTATATGACCATTTACTGGGCTTTTTTTATTTTTATTTTCGCTCACTATGGAAATGTTGATCGCAGGCACTCTCTAGCTTTAAATCAGATAGGTACTGCAGGTTCCACTCCGTAAACTCAGATTAGATTTCTTTTAATTCCACATTGAATTTCACCGGATCTTGAAAAAACGTTTGCGTGCTCTAATCATCTGTAGTAATAGAATAGATTGCATCAATTGTTCAAGGTGAAAAGATGTCCAAAAATCATTGACGTTTTCTTATCAGTGGGTTTCGAAACATACATGCCTTTATTTTGTCTACATGTTTGTAAGTAGCGATATCAGGGCAGTTAATCAACTGCCAATTCCAGTCCCCAGTAAACAAGGCTTGGGAAATGTAATGGTTCTGCTGCCAAACAGCGATATCACAGTCTTCTCATCAGCCTGGCCGGTAAACAAAATATTGTTTATTAGAGAAATGGCTAACTTTCATATATGTGGGATCAGAAACACTCTGTCTGGCTATACACAATCCATTTGTTTGCCTTCCTACTCTCATGTTGTTAAACAAACAATTAAAAAAAATATTATACGATGGCTGTAAAATATGTGCAGTATTTTGTTTTTCTTCCAGCAATAAATAAAACCATTGTCTGATCATTCAGAGGCAAGCCATGTTTTACACATTGTAACAACAAGCAGAAGTAAAGCATAAATAATTCAATCTTCTGTAACATTGTGGGCGTGGCACATAAAGTATATTACATCATTAAAGTTAAACAAAGTAAGAAAAAAAAATAGTAAAAGTAATTGAGAAGGGGACTTATAGGGCTCAATCCAGTTATCTGCAAGTGCCGTTGCAGCAGCGCGTAAACGCCAGTGACGACACTTCAATTCGCCCACCTCACAGCCAGAGGTGTAGCTAGGTGCCATGGTGCCCCCCTCCCCTGTACTGAATTGAGGGCCTAGCCAACATTTGGTGGAATGTTACAGTTGGAAAGAAAAAATATTTAAAAATCCTAAATTTGGGACAGGGCCAGTTCTAGATCTTGTGGAACTCGGCGCATCAAAAATATAGGGGTGTAGCTTTATGGGGAAAAGGTGTGGCCACAGAATAGTACCAATTCACATTACACAGCACAGTAGTGTCCGCTATTCAATATTACACCACACAGTAGTACTCCTTATACACGTTATGTTACATAGCAGAGCACTTCACAATACGTTACACAGTTGAGTCCCTTATACACATTACACCACACAGTAGAGCCGCATATACATGTTACGCCACAGTAGAGCCATTATACATATTACACCACAGTATAGCCTCTTATACAAGGGGCAGAGAGAGGTTCTGCAGCAGCCGGGGTAGAGAGTGGTGCTGTGGAAGCATGGCAGAAGAGGTGCTGCAGCATTTGAAGTAGAGACATGCTGCAGCTTCCAGGAAAGAGAGAGGTGCTGCAGAAGCTGGGCCAGAGAGAGATTATGCAGCACCTGGGACAAAGAGAGGTGCTGCAGCAGCTGGGCTAGACAGAGAGGCGTGTTACAGCAAAAGGGGCAGACAGTGCTGCTGCAGAACAGAAATAACCCTGATGCACAGCTACAAGCTGACAGTGAGACATGAAGAGGCCGAGCAGAGCTCCGGCATGTGACAGCTATCAGTGTCTTCTGCTGTGTTGCCTCTGGCCTGCCCTGTTCCTATCTATTGTATTCTGAGTTCGTGTCAGTGTGGGCCCCCTCTGCTCCTGCTCTGTGGCTGCCTATACAGCAGCCCACAGCACAGCATGAGGAGGAAGGGTGGCAAAGTGTCCTCTAATGTTTTTGGCCCCGGAGCTCACGCTCCACCTGAGCCACCTTCTCTACTCCCTGCTCACAGCCCAATATCAATCCGGATTCATAGATTTTTGTCTGTAGCCCTTCAGACGCACTTACTCGGGGATCCACACTATTGGTCGACATACATTAGGTTGTCAGTCATTAGGCCAATCCCATATGGTTGACAGACACAAGGTCAACATGGACAAAAGGTCGGCAGGTTCATATGGTCACCATGACAATGGTTCACACACGTTTTTTGGGGTTTGTTTCACGTTCTTTTACTTTTTTTAACTTTTTACATCCTTGACTATCCGTGTCACAAATCATGGATGAGGCGAGACACCGTTCCCAAAGCATAGTGAGCGAAGCGAGCTTGTGACAACAATTGGTGGGCACAGATGCCAAAACTATCCACACTAGCCCCAAAAATGCCAAAAAAGTGTACCATACATCTTGTGTCGACCATTCTCATGTCAACATATGGACCCTGTTGGCCTTTTTGTACCTGTACAAATTTTCCAAAGTCGACCTTTCATATGTCGACATTTGTCCATGTCAAACTTTTGACCATTTTGACCTAGTGCCTGTCGATTATATGGGGTCGACCTAATGACTGTAGACCTAATGCATGTAGATCTTCTATACCGCACAGAGTTGCTCGTACCCTCACTGAAGTCGAGAGTAATGCAATTGACCCCATAGTGTGGAAAAATCTGCATTTTAGCTATATTCTTATATGTGATTGCCCTAATGCTAATGCATAGTCCCTAAATAGGTGTACACACCCATATATTACTAGGGATGCGGTTACCGGGAAGGGTAGGGTTAGGGTTAAGCACTCTGACACAAGCCGCTGTGTCTAGTGAACAAGCTGCTAGCTGCATCTCATGCCCACGATCCGCACCTGTGAACACAGGAAGTGATTGCCTTAATGCTAATACATACTGCCCAAATAGATGTACACACCCACATATTATTAGGGATGAGGTTACCATCCCGATGTTTGGTATCCCAGTGCACAAGATCCTGGTGCCGGAATCCTGACACACAACGAAAGGCGGAATCCCAAAACGGGACAGAGCACCAACACCGGAATCTCAACCGTTGGGACACCAATTGTCAACACAGCGGCCAGGGGATGGGGGGGTTAGATTTAGGCACTACCCAGGATGGTTAGAGCTAGGCTGCGGGAGGGGGAGGGTTAGGGTAAGGCACCTAAAAGGGAGGGTTATGGTTAGGGTAAGGTACGGTTACACTCCCATGTTGGGATTTCAACTGTTGGAATGCCGCTGTTGGTCTCCTGACCGTCAGCATCCTGACAGCCGGCATTTCATTCCCAACCCTATTACTGGTCCATTTAAGCAGCCACATTGCACATCATTTAATGGAGTTTGGGTTCTTTACTGAAATGTGCATATTTCAAGAAAAAAAAAGATAGTCCGGGTTCACTTTACTAGTTAAGAAATAAACAGACACGAGCCGTTGTGTCTAGTGGACAAGCTACCAGCTGCACTTCATGCTCACGATCCGCCTCTGTGGACACAGGAAGCCACAAGTGCAAATGTTGTGGAACTCTATCACTTTGTTTTACTGTGAATGTGCAGTAACACAGAGCAGAATGTACTTACATCATTCTAAGAGGCCTTAGGGGTTGATGTGTCAAGCAGAGAAAAGAATGGCAAAGTGGACCAGTGGAGAAATTGCCCATGGCAACCAATCAGCTGCTACCTATCATTTTATAAAGTGTACTTTATAAATGCTACATCTATGATGATTGGTTGCTATGGATCAAGCCGGCTCTGTGAGACTTGTCTGCTGTTCCGGGGGTGCCAGGAGCGCCATGCGATTTTCAGGAGCCTCCGAGGCCGGTCCGGGAGGATAGGCAAGTATGTATAAGATGCACAAAATATTGCTAAGTACTTTGTGTCCTGTAGAAAACAATAGCATTTGTACAAGTATGCAGCAATTATAATAACTGTTTTTATTGCTAATTAGAACACTATTCTACTGTTGTCTTTAATTCCAGTGCTGGATATTTAAATGTAATCATTTATTGAATGATGGGTAGCTAATTACACAACAAGTAATAACAACCTACGGTATATTCCATACAAAGGTGGGAGATAGCCATGAAGGACAAGATAATAGATACTGGTCCAAAACATTTATATGACCAAGTAAATGGTAATGAGGTAGTAAATGGTAATGAGTACTGTAAGTAAATGGTAGTGAGTAAGTGAATTGTAGTGAGTAAGTGAATGGTATTAAGTAGATGGTAGTGAGTAAGTGAATGGTATTAAGTAGATGGTAGTGAGTAAGTGAATGGTATTAAGTGGATGGTAGTGAGTAAGTGAATGGTAGTGAGTAAGTCAAGTAAATGGTAGTGAATAAATAAATGGTAGCGAGTAAGTAAATGGTAGTATGTAAGGAAATGGTAGTGAGTAAGTAATTGGTAGCGTAAGTAGATGATATTAAGTTGACAGGTAGTGCTGTTAAGGAATGATTTTGTAAATACTTTAAAATACAGTCCTGTGAAGTAATTGGAAGAATTTCAGTTTCTTTTTGTTACATTATTGGTTATCTTAGTGTGCAATATTGTTGTTTGCGTCTCGTGGACCTCTAAAAAGGCATGGCCAAATGCAAAAAAGGGCATGCTTAAATCACAGACCCTGGCAGGCGGATCCAGTCTAAACTAAAAATGTGGTCGGAGTCTGTCCTTGTGAGGGTCTGGGTACTCAGACCCCCCCCACACAGACACAGACACACACACACACACAGACACACACACACACACACACACACACACACACACACACACCCTGCTTGTGCCACACTGGCAATTGTTTTTCTAGAATTCTGTCATCCATTTAATAATTTTTAAATAAGTAATAACAGAAAGTTGAGGGGACAATTATAGATAGATAGATAGATAGATAGATGGGGGACCAGGTTATTTTTTGAATACTGGTCCTAGCACTGAAATCTATAAATAAAGTTTCAAACAGAACATCATTAAGCACTGCAAACTAAGCAGTCCGTTTATTAAGTGGGGTGATTACATAGAAATTATGGGGTCTATTTACTAAGCCATGGAGAGAGATAAAGTGGATGGAGTTAAAGTACCAGCCAACCAGCTCCTAGCTGTCATTTTTCAAACACAGCCTGTGACGTGGTAGTTAGGAGCTGATTGGCTGGTACTTTATCTCCATCCAATGCTTAGTAAATAGACCCCAAAATCACTGCATTTTAAAAAAGTCTGACAACAAAGCAGGAAGGAGCAAAGGCCACAAAAGAAGGCTCGGAGGGCTGCTTGTTGCCCGTGTCTGTCTAAAATAGTACATAAGGAACATATACATAATCAATGGCCCAATGGCCACCGATTATTAAAAATCCAACTAGCTTCAAGTTGGGGCGGTTGATGCCTTTCACTAGGGCAATTCAGTATTGCTCCAGTGTGGGGAGAGCTGCCCCAAAAAGCAACTTTCCCCACAATCTGTAACACTGCTACTTTATTAGCAGCGTTACTTTCCATCCCTATTGCCAGCTTCTGCGCATGTGTGACCTGAGGTCAAACATACGTAGGGGAGCAGGTCAGTCAATGATGAGGCAAGAGAGGGATACATTCAGATCCCTTTTCGCATCCCTGCACTCCTACCAATCTGAAGGAGCGGGTATCTGAGAGCAAGCATTTGTTTCGCAGGCAAACTCCAAACACTTTATGTTTTCAGACTTTGCTGATTATTAGGCAGCCCTATCGCACCCCTAATGATGAATGGCCCATTACATATAATAAGGCTCTGGAAAAGTGGCAGGTGAGTAGTTTAACTGGGTCGGTACACCTGTCAAACCGTAACGCAGGTGTCTTGGGTGAGCTCAAGGAGGACCGAAACCTCTCGTGGAGCAGAAGGGCAATGGCCATTTAAGTAATGATGAATATGTCCCTAATGGTCTAAAAAAAATGTTTGGAACAGTAGCTTAGAATTATTTTTATTTATACTTAATGCATTGCAAAGGCTTGTAAACAACGGCAATGGCACCCAAACTCTCTCCCTTCTAGTGCTGGACTTGCACATTTTTGCTCACAGTGCTATGGGGCTGCAAAGAGAAATCTGTGAGCCCAATGGTACCCTAAGTGTGGCATACAGCCTCATCTACTCACAGGTGCAAGTTGCTCACACCTACAGGACTTGGATGCCTTCCATAAGCTAAACTATCCAAAATCATGCTGGTTTTCCTCGACTACAAATGCTGCAATAGAGACAGGGGCATAGCCAGAACTTTGTGGGCCCCAAAGCAACATTTTGAAGGGGCCCCCGTCCCATTGCTTCTAGAGAGACACTTCTCTGCAGCAGTTGTTCATTTGATGCCCTATAATAGTGCCCTAGTTCATTTTCTGAACCATAGTAGAGCCTTATTTAATGTTATGCCCAATAGAAGTGCCCTAGTTTCTTTTATGAATCGTAGTAGTGCTTAAGTTCACCCTATGTCACATTTCAGAGCTGCCAGTACACATTATGCCGCACAGTACCCCCAATTCACATTATGATATATAGTGATCCCCGTTCATATTGTGCCTCATTACAGTGCCCCGGTTCATATTATATAACATTAAAATGCCCTCCAGTTCATTTTATATCACACTATAATGAGCAGGTCCAGGGGCATACTTAGATATAATGCAGGCCCCAAGAAAAAAGTTTGAAAGGACACCTACGTACCACCCAATGGCGAAAAATGTATGTAACACATGTAACTTTGACAGGGAAGGTGGGCCCCTCTCAGCTCTGGGCCCTATAGCAGCTGCACTGCCTGCACCTATGGTAGCTACGCCCTTGAATAGAGAGATTACAGTGCATATAGTGTCCTGCTGTAGAACTATAGAGATGTCCTCCTCTATAAGTAAAAGTTATATTTTATTTCTCGTACTTTTTAGACTGTATCAGAACTATCTAGCAGCAGTTTATGAGATTTTTATGTAAATTAAGGATAATTAAAAATAATAATTTGTATGCTCTGTATTGTATTATTCATTAAGTGTGTAATGTCACTGGGGACCGTAGGAGAATTTTAACATACTGTCGCGCATTTTCTGGGTTAGCTAAAATGTGATTGTAGAAAGTTTTATAGAATGTCGTCTTTTTTTTTAAACTCCGAGGGCCAGAAGCCCAGATTTCTCTCATTAGAGCCTAGTGGTGGAAAATCCTGATTCCTGATGTCGGGGGATTAATTACTTTTCTTTACTGACTCAAAAACAAAGAATAACACTAGAATGAGCTTCTGTCAGGCTGATGCAACTTTTTCCATCGCTTTGATTTTTAAGGGAATAAAATGTATGTGTGAAGAATTATTTCTGTATGAATCCACAAATAGGTTGAAACAGTCCATTTGCAGGGGGGGAAAAAAACAACAACAAAAAATCCCTGAAAAACAAAAACACTATCTCAAAGTATAGAATCTTTTGTGATTAGAAGACTCATAAAACGCACTTCAGATTAAGTACATTTTATTTTGTTTTAGAGAACTGGCAGTAAACAGCTGCCTAATGGGGTATAACTTTCTAATGAATTGAATCTTCTCTCCTAAAGGGTCTATATACATTTGACAAGATAGCTTAATGATTCTGCACTTAGAAATAATGTGGGTAAAAAGCATGTTTTCTTCATTTTGGATATTTATTTTCCAAATGACTACAATGCAAAATACCTGTTGTAAATGGCTTATTTACGGGCATTTAACTGAAGCCTATGGAAAAACTTAATGGAGGTAATAGTAAGTGTCGTCGCTTTATACTGGTATGATGCAGTGTAATTACCAGTTATTTGTTCCGATACACATAAAGTTGAATGCTAAAATAAAAGTTTTTAAATGGATAATATTAAAAAGAAAACAACACATGTTAATGTGCATTACTATACTTGAGATGGATTTTTTAAATATACCTTATTTGACAAAATATAAATGTCTGAAGAATATAGAAAAAAATAATAATAACAAAATATATGTTTTTGCATCTTTTATTTAAGATCTGAATTCTTTCAAATCAGCAGAAAAGTGGATTTGAATTCAGTGGCCGGTTGGCATGGAAAAGGATTGTCCTCCACTGATCCTAGTCAGGCTGGTTATATAACTGTGAGGGGATGTCGACATACACACCAAAAATGCATGAATTGATTATTTAATATTCAATTGATTATTTAATATTTATTACAGTCTGTATCAAAAATGTGGATGTGAAAAAATATTTTTACCTAATTTCGCCACAAGAAATGAAAATGTTGACACAAATTTAGCATTACGCTCTTGCTGGGACATGGGCTCCAATAAGAGCTACAAAGTACCAGAGATGTGTCCTCCTACATCTAGTCACAATGCACCATGCAGAACGAAATTCCTATTGTGAGTGAGCCGACAGGTCCCATGCAACTAATGTTGGGTGTCTTTATTTGCCGAAATGTATCTTATTCGCGGTGTGACTAGGACAAATGCGGAGACTGCTGAGTAATGTGATATATGACACTTGTATATGTGTGTGTGACTAAGTCTGTATAGGTAGCACAACAGAACTTGTACTGTAAAAAAGCCACAGCTGCTACATTGTAGCACCGCGTGTACAGATTCAGAAACTAAATCACACACAAATCTACAAGTGTAACATATCAAATTAATCAGCACAGTCTCCTGGTGCATTCTAATCGCATTGTGTTGCCACTAATATGCAATGTCGGCAAAAAGATTCTTACAGGACCTGGTGCACCAAAAAGGGCTGTTTGGGGAGACTGCAGCAATGATGTATGAGGACACATCTGCCGCTTATGCTTCACTCTGAAACCTATGGAGAGATAGATTAGATAGATAGATAGATAGATAGATAGATAGATAGATAGATAGATAGATAGATAGATAGATATGATAGAAAGATTTTTATGAGAAGCTAGATAGATATGATAAAAAGATATATATGAGAAGATAGATAGATAGATAGATAAACAAGATAGACAGATATGATAGACAGATGTATATGAGATGATAGATAGATAGATAGATAGATAGATAGATAGATAGATAGATAGATAAACTTTATGCATGTTTCCCATGCTATGAAAGGTAGGCCTCTCAGGGATCTGTGAGATGTAATGCAGAGCGCCCTGAAGGTCTCTGCTTCTGTTTGCTTTGGAGATGACGTAATATTAGGTGACTCTTTGCGAGGTCTCCATGGCATACAGTTAGGAAGGGGATCTCTCTTTGTGCAGTAATTGCTCAATTCGGCAGCTTCAAACCTTTATTGCCTCTAGTGTTTAGAATTCAGTAATACCGAAGACCCCTCCCGTCAGGCTTTCACCTTGCTCATCCACCGAAACACCATCTCTACAATAACTAATGACCCTGTAAATCCCTTGGCCTCTTCAATTTTCACTTTCTACTTAGCCTCCAATGGAAAAAAGATTTCACAATTTTTCGGCTCCTGCTTTTATTTTTAGGTCTCTCACAGTAGACCGTCTTCAACTAAATCTGCTGGGCTACTAGGCTAATAATTACTACGTTGCCAGTGTCTGAAGAATATTTTGAATGTATTCTTGATGAACACTTTTATATCTGGGTTAAATCTTGTCATAGCTGTACCAGATTCCCATGTAATGAATTAAGTTGCGTATGGTTTTGTGACAGCTCTGGGTTAAGGTGTCTGATAAGGCCACAGTGGTAAAAAGAGTGTTTTGTTTTCAATGAAAGACATATACCGAACAGCCATGAATAGCAATTTTAGAAGCTCTGTGGGAGTATATACAGCATGGACCCCTATCTTTTGATTCCTTTTATTATGTTGTAATGCACTTAGAGTACAGATTGGTGAGAAATTCCATAAACTCCTGGTTTTACTGGGAGGTTCAGTTTTTTGTCACATAAGAAGGCTAATTTAGCAAACCATAGGGGCAGTCTAAGTGTCCCACAAATGTCAATGTAATAATTGAAAGGAACTATTTATATGGTTTGTATAAAAGCACAAAGTGAGCCTCTATCACTTCACATAGTATATTTTTAATTCAACTGTATTTTCTCACAGTATCAGCAAAGCAGCAGTTTGCTGTTGCCCTAACAATATTACTTTCATTTATTTAAAATATACCCATTGGATTCTACCTTTTGCCCAGCCTTCATGAAACTTCATAAAAGAGTTCATACTTTTATGGATTATTCTTTTGTCTACTTGTTAAGATCTAAGGAACACTGTATACTTTAAAAGACATATTTATCAATATTATTATTAGTAAAATAATGTGAAAAGAGGTGTTTTCACACCCTTTTCACATTATTTTAGTATCACTTAAATGTGCCAAAAAGGGCAATTGGAGGAGAATTCGCAAAATTCTCCTCCACGTTCTTGATATTGCATATTTTTAAAGTAAGCAGATCACATACTTGTAATGGGAAATGCCGTCCACTTTAGATTTACTAAAATTGGATTGTGAAAAAATTACTAGGGGAAGACCTGTGATAATAATGCTATCTTCAAGTTTCATTATTAGGGCTTCCCTTTGGTTTCCTTAGTCTACCTCAGCCTTCCCTGCCTGCTAGCAGTTTAAGCTGAGGATGGGATCCCCTTCTAGGATCAGCAATGTGTGTCTGATATAGCACAGGCTGATCACTGCGTAAAAAAAATAAAATAATAATAATAATAAAAATAATAAAAAATAATAATTTAAAAAAACCCACTTACCTGCACTCAGGGATTGGTGATTGGTGAGCCCGGTTATCTGTTCCTACTGTGACCCCAGTCACCTGATCAGTAAAGTAAGCTCAGATGCTGCAAAGTCTCAGCCGGCATCTCTGTTCACTTTACTGATCACAGGGGTCATAGCAAGAGAATAGGAGATCAGATGATCGAGCTCGCTGGGCAGTTAACTGATCACCGTTTCTGAGGTGCAGGTAAGTGTAAGCAGCATCATGATAAGGGGTTGTGGCAGCCAGCAGCAGTGCATGCTCAGTGAGACTCTCAGGGTATTTTTTGCATGAACGAATCCTGCGACACAGGACGCATGACCAACATCAGACTGTCAGTGACTGACAGTCTGATGCCGGTTTGGATCATGGTTGGCAGCAGCGTTGGCCTTCATATGTGAAAAACAGAGGAGTGTCACCGCCATTTAGAGGGAGGGAAGAGACCAGGGATCTCCGTCATGCACAGAGATTTCCTGGCCTCTGCGATGGCTGGCTTGCATGTGAGTGAGTGATCTGATGCTTGTGTCTTAGAACGCAAGTCGGATCACTACTGCAGCAGGAGACATCTACTTGTGATAGACACATCCTGCTGTATTAACATACAGAGCTATCTCTGCTGTTTCCAAGGAAACTATAGATACTCCATTCACAACTGAATGACCCTCAAATTTAAAGTCCACAACAGTTTTGAATCTTGAGGTCCTCCCTGTTGTGCACCTGTAAGCAGGGGCAGATTTTGGGGTGAGGGCGCCCCTAGGCACAACAGTAATGGCCGCCCACACCTGCCTAATTTTATTATTTTTATTGATTGGTTATAAGACCTCATTTCATGACAGCCAATTTAACAGAATAATAAAAACAGCTATTAACATTAACATTTTAATTATGTATACATATTTACTAAGTAGGACAGCTTACCAGGGGCAGTGTGTGCTCATCCTACCCATTTACACTCCATTCAAGATGGCACATGGTACAGTACAGTGGAAATATTTAGTAGTTACTGTACTTTTTGGGCTGACGGTACCAATACAAGCATCCAAGTGGGGCCCCCAAACAAGTTCTGCCCCTAGGCACATGCTCACGTGCCTAATGGGAAATTTGCCACTGCCTGTAAGCCACCATTATTTTTTTTTATCACATTGTTACTGTTGCTATATACTATTCGAGCTAACAACATGTAAACTTATGACTCATTAATTTAATTAACAGGCTTAGCACAATGACTCTTTAGGTCACCAAACTGTAACCGTGATACATCAGTGGCTGAAACTCTGAATACTTAGCTAAATGTACTAGTGTCTACTGGAGCATCACACAAACACACTGTAATAAAATCTGAATCTCAACCTCTGTGCTAACCAGTAGACCAGCTAGTGATCATTAATCATATTACTGTGTATCATCAAAGCTCCAACGGGTATACCTAATAAGCCAATATTTAAACTGAGACTGGTGTGACCAATTAGCTACCATCCATTGATGTCCTTCAAACATATTTTAGACACCAAACTCAGCCCCTAATGTTTTTTGGGAACAATCACTAATTTCCAGGGACCCACTCTGCACTAGTTTGTACTTTTAGAAAATGCTGACAGTTTCCATTTGACTGCGTGTGCAGTACTGTATTTCATTATCGCTAAGGAATGCTACATTCTAATGCTTCTGTACCATGAGTTAAAATTAGATCATTGTATTTTCCACTGGGATGGGAGACTGAGATGTACGCATTAGGGGATTTGGCGAGTAATCCATCTTCAATGTGTCTTTTTGTCTCTTGTATCCCATGAGTAACTCGCTTTCAAAACTATTTTATTTATCTGACCCATTTATGCGTACTTTGTAAGATATTTATATTGTTTGCATTATTTTATATGTGATGCTGGGTGAATGAAAAAAAGTAAACGGACGAAACTGAGGAAATACTTAAAGAATAGAACAGAAATTTAATTTTCCATTGAGCTAAGTAAAGCACATGGACCGTTTAATATGAATATTTTATAACAAAACTTGATGGAGAAAAATTGAAATATTTTTTAAATTAAATAATATTGAACTATACAGTGTAACTCATTGGAAAATGTGAAATAGAGAAATATTGTGTTTGTTCCAGACAAAAGGCATCCCACTAGCATGACCTTACATCAGTGGCTTTCTGGCAAATTTAGGGGGAAATTCAATTGTTTTTCCCAGCAACTGCCACCAGATGGTGCCCCGATGGAGCAATTCAATTGGTGCCCCTTTAGGGTGTGAATAGCCGACAGGGAGACTCATTTCAGCTTACATACTCCTGAGGGGTCAGGCTGAATTGTGCTATAAATCTGCAGTTTGGGTGGCCAAACAGTAGTTTTGTCGCTCAAAGCAGTGTTTTAGACAATGGGAAACTACTGAATTGCTATGATGGGTGCCCACAAAACAATTCAATTCACCTCATAGTACCACAATAATATAATTTAAAGAACAAAAAAAATGAATTGCAGAATGCACTCCCTAAGCCCTCAACACCGCTATAAAAATATAATCCTTTTATTTTGTTCTTAAACTTAATAAAATGACAATTCTTCTGTCTTTGTAGTCCATTAGGATAAAATTACCCATAAAAGCCAATGCTACTAAAACACTGGCCTCTGATGACTGTTATCTGGACTGATTGACAGTTCCATTAGCTACTCATCCAATCACAACCATTTGATTATGATGGATCGTAAATAAAGAATATTTTGGTTTTCTACACTGCAGCATGTCTTTGGTGTTTTTGGACTTCTGGCTGTACAGGGCAAATTATATTCCATACAAAACTAGCCCGGTTTGGGGTTGAATAAAATTACCCCTTTAAATCCAGCAGGCAAAACCGCCAGAAATGCAGTGGTTTTTGAAAAGCACTGCATAGGAAATGTAGTCCTTGAGGCCTATTTATCAAAGGGTAGAAATTGGAGTCTTTCTCTGTGATACAAACTCTTTCACTTACTGTAGAAACCAAGGGAATTACAGACGGGAATCCCTCAGCAGCCTTTACATTGCGAATACCATTTATTAAGTAAACAATGACATACTGATTCTGTTAACACAAGTTTAGGACTGCAATACTGGACAAGCATGCTAAAAATAAATATTGCGCAATGGAGTATTTTTTTTTCATGCTGTAAAAGTTTTAATTTTTTTGTGTTCTACAGATAGATTCACGGTTAACTTGGCTAGTTTGCTGCGCCTAGGCACACCATGGTTTATTTACATAAACCCTTCATCTATTGTACTCAGCTGCAATACAATACAGAGAACAATACATCAGGAGATTACATCATTATAGCAGGGGATTAAGTTTGACTGCCCAGTCTCAGTTAATCCTGGTAAAGGCCAAGATAAACATGGACGCATCTGTAGCTAGGTTCATCAAATATATAAACAAATTGTTTGTTTTTATTTCCAACAGTGGAACAGGAAGCTTAAATCAAGCCTCCAGTTCCACATATGCCTCAGAACTCTGCCAGTGCATGTTCTGTATAGCTGAATGGCCCAGCCATGGAGGTGGGCTAACACCAGAGCCGGATTAAGGGGGGAGCCCAGGGGACACATTACCCTGGGCCCCCCATATTTAAGGGCCCCCTGTGCCTGCCGTCAAGCACTGGTAGTTTTTATTTTATTTTAGGAAGTTCATTCATTGGTGGCAGTGGTGTAAACTTTCCCCTCTGCATTTGTGTTTCAGAGATGGAGACAGCCTTGTCTCCGTCTCTGCACCCGGCGGGGCCACCCACAGGCACTAACGAACTGCCGTGAATGAATGGTACGGCTGCTCCTCACTGAGCTCTGTCTCTGATCAGCTGAGCTCTCTAGCCTCTCTCACACAGTGGAGGGAGCTGCTGAGCATGTGCAGCAGCAGCAGCTGCTGTGTTTAACTCACATGGACTCCGGCAGAATCTCCTCCTCTTCTCCTCTGTTCAGTTGGTTAGTGGTGTGTGTGTGTGTGTGTGTGTGTGTGTGTGTGTGTGTGTGTGTGTGTATATATGTTGGTGGTGTGTAGTGTGTGTGTGTCTATGTTGTTGGTGTGTAGTGTGTGTGTGTATATGTTGTTGGTGTGTAGTGTGTGTATATGTTGTTGGTGTGTAGTGTGTGTGTATATGTTGGTGTGTAGTGTGTGTGTATGTATGCATGCTGTGTGTGTGTGTGTGTGTGTGTGTGTGTGTGTGTGTGTGTGTGTATGCTGTGTGGTATGCATGTATGTATGCTGTTTGTAAGTGTTTATGTATGCTATGTGTGTGTTGTGTGAATGTATGTTAATTTTCTATTTAATAAAATGTGCTATCCTTTGCTTCTGCCTCCAACAGCACACTTTTATCAATCTTAGAGATATATATATATATATATATATATATATATATATATGCAAGGAACCTCCCCTTCCTACAGTATATACACTATATTTAGCCCTCAGGGGCCCCCCTTGTCTAAAGTACCCCGGGCCCCCTGGAGCCTTGATCCGGCCCTGGCTAACACCACCCCCTCTACATGCAGCTCTGCTCAGCAGGAAAACTTTATCTGAGCCCCTGAGATTGGTAACGCCCCTCTCTAGCACTCGGAAGATGCCTCGGCCACCCTTGTTTGGATGCAATTGCAAAACACTGAGCCTGTGTCCATTGGATGTCAACTACAGGTATATAGCATACAAACCGCATAACAAATGCTCAAGTATTTCTAAGCATTTTCACATACTGTACAGTTTGTCCTGAAAAAAAAATATATATATTATTTAACCGCACTAGAGGCAATGGTATGTAGCGCACAGTTGTGTTGGCTTTATTTTTATTTTTTTTACTAATTAATAACATCCGTGAATCCCATTGTTCCTTGATTTTTTTCGCCACTGAAAGTGTGACAAGATGATTTAGGTGATGATAATTAATTTAATTTAAAATAATTGAATACAACTCTTTTGGTCTGGAAAGTATGAAGAATAGAAGGTCATTAAGCTATTAATTGATTGAGTATTCACTTGTAAAGTCTTTGTTATGCTGTTAAAGTACTTTTAGCTAAGTTTCTTTAGAATATGCTTAGAGGGGAACTTCTGACAGTCTAAATCTTTGCATATAAAATGATAGCAACACAGCCATATGAAGAAAAGCAAAAACAGTAAAAAGACATCTTACACAGAGACATATATACACACAAAAAACACAGTACACCGAGATGGAACCCATTCCTTTTAAATACAGAGTGGACTGGCTTAGCCAACATTCGACTTATAGACCATGTTTGCCTCTAACTGTTCTCTTACAATGAATTGGCCAAGGTTAGTGCAGTGTTATGTTTCTTGTTGTACTTGCATGAAAGCACACCATAGGTGGAAATTAAGAGCACTCCATTTGTTCTATAGCTGAAGCAGAAATAATTATTGTTTAGTAAAACTATGTTTGAAAATTGTAATCTAAAACAATACCATTATAAGCAAACTTTGTACCCTAATTCAAGACAAAAAAATAATAACTTTTGAAATCGAAGAATAATAAGAATGCAGATGAATGGCTTCCATCAACTGAACTAGAAGCACATCCATTTATAATGAAATATGCGAAGGCTAGCAGAAAACAAATAGGTTATAATGTGTTGGAACACACACAATACGTGTACCTGTCAACTTTTTTTCAAGATTTAAATGTATGTGTGTATGTGTGTGTGTGTGTGTGTGTGTGTGTGTGTGTGTATATACCTGCTGTACCTGAACCTCCTATAAGGACAGATAAGCCTAATATATATTTATTTCTTGTACGTTTGCATTGTTACTATTTGTATGGTTTATATGAAAAATATTTGACGTACCAGTTTTCCATGTGAACAGATAAGCCTGATTGAATTTTATATATTGTACGCTCACACTTCTACCATTTGTTTTTATGTGTTGTATTAAAATTTGTAAAAACCTTTTATCCCTGGCTGTGGATTTTAAATTATGGGATTTGTTCATCCCTGTAAGGTTTTTTATATACAACCATATTTTTGCTGATTAATGATATAAAAACGGTACGCGCTATGTTATATTTCCTTTATCTCTTTTATGTACCAATATTGGTCTCGTGACCGAAGAGAAATACATGCCCCAGATAAGTAGTGTCCACTTTTCCTTTCACATTGGGTATACACTATATTTATTTATCTAGACACTAGAAGGCGCCCTTATCTCTATTTTTTAAATCTCACTATATGTGTGTGTTCCAAGCACATGTTCTTCTGTTTAAGGTTGCTGCCACTCGTTTTTAAGAGGAGTGTCAATCCATTGAATTAATTTTATATTAATTATAAATTCTCTACCACGTGCTTTGGTAGTGCAATTCCGAGTGTCACCTGGGCGCCTCCGCATCTATTTTGGTTTTGATATATATATATATATATATATATATATATTTTTTTTTTTTTTTTTTCTTTCATACGAAAATGTGATAATATAAATTCATTTTACATACATTACAGGAGAACAGTTGAGCAGTATTGAATCTTATATTTCATAAAGGCTGTTGCCTCCACGTTACATTACTGTATGTTTGGAATTGTATTCCTGTTGTATTCCTCTTGTATTCCTCTTGTCACTAGCAGCCAGTATTTGGGATTTGGAAATTCCTACTGTATATACTCAAAGTCAAAATGAATGAATAACAAGTAACCATTTACCTGCCTTTTGTAAGTGCTATATCTTCCGTACGCTTACAAGACCATCAACATAGAATTTACATTGAAATTATGACCGTTTCCCAACAGGTTTGCCCAGTGTTCACTCTTTGAGATTCAGTGAGCCAGGAGGCTTCCAGCTCAGATATAGGGGTGCATTCATTTGACCTATTAATTTAGCAGGTGTGAAACAGGGCGATATCATTGTGCGTTAATGCCTGAGGCTATTCCATTAAAGCTTCTTCTTCTCGCTCGGTAAATTAACTGTTTTATGGCATTAAAACATAGAATCTGAGATAAATTACCAGACCTATGTATTAATAGGTTTGCTGCACCCAAAAAACAAGCAATTTATCAGGGAATTATTTTTGAGTCTGCTTAGGCCAGAAAAAAATCTGTTAACTGCAGCCTGTGGGCTGCTTCTGGGGCTAAAAGAATAGTCCTGGGGTATAAATGAGCCCACTGTAAATTACTGCGGCTGGTTGAATTCTCCCCATAGTCTCTTTAAGTCCCCCTGTATACCCAATGGATAATTATACAAATGAGTACCCATACGTTTCAATGGCAACCCGGTGACAGGCTGGAAACACTGATAAAAGTTATAAATATAGATAAGTTATACATTTCGGTGGAAATAAATGAGAATATATAAAACAGATTTGTATTTATAGCTTTGACTATATTCGCAGGGATCTTTGATGGCTGTAATGGTCCCACTCTCTTGGGGAGAGTACACTGGATTGTCCTGCTTGGAACAGTCTCACTAGTAACAGGAGACAGGAATGACATGTGGACTATGAACAGTGATTGGTGATGGGGAAGGATATACAGAGCAGCAAAATTGCACAGTGGATAGCATTTCTGCCTTACATTATAATGCTCACATATCCTTGAAAAGCAGCATGTTGACATTCTAACAAAGTCGACATAACATCAGTCAACCTGCTGAATGCCGACATAGTAAATGTCAACAAAACGTCATGCACAATGCTGACATTATGACCAGGGGCGTCTTACGAAAGGAGGGGGCCCATGTGTAGACTCCAGGTGGGCCCCCTTCTCTCCACGGCACCGTAGGCTCCCGGCATTATGCATGCGCAGGTCTCCAGAACCATGGTGCCCACCATGTTCTGGAGACAAAATTTGTGCTGCGCATGCACAGCAGCCATTTTGGAAGTGATTTTTTGCAGTGACGGTTGCGGCTGCAGCGCATGACGCTAGATTCCAGAGAGGTAAGTATTAAAATATTGGTGCAATGTGTGCAGTGTGGCCCCCCTGGACCCAGGGTTCCGTGTGAACTGCACACAATGCACCCATGATGGAAATGCCTATGCTTATGACCCTGTTGACATTCTCATGTCATGAATGTTGACATTTTGAATGTCAAACAACTGTATCTTAGAACATTGTACTGGGGAGTATTATATAATAACCAGGGATGTTTTTTTCCATTTCAGTTACTTTCCAAGTGAAGCTTTTACTGTCTAAAACTGACAACTCTTTCTCTTTGACAAATTCAAATTTCAGAAGATTGACAGCACTCTGTTCTAGAATTACTTGCAGCTCCATTATTATGTTCGGGAAGCTACGTTTAGAAACTTTATTTTTCTTACTTTTCTTGAGTTTCCTTGTCATTTGCTTTCCGTGTCTCGAAACCAACATCCACCAATATTGCCTGCACTTTTATTTTCAGAGTTAAAATTATTTTATTGACTTTTTTTTTTAAAGCATCACATCAGTGTGAAGATCAATTCTGTCTCATAACTGTGATGTTAATTGATTTCAGTCCAAGCTCTTCCATTTTACATACCCTGCTGGGCTCATCTATCATCATCCTATGGCACGGGAAATCCAATGCTTCACTGCTGGATTCTGATAGAGGGTACCATGGGGTATTTTCATTCAGTAACCCAACAGTAATCAAGAAGCTGTGTCACATGCAACATGCTAAAATATATATGGCTTTAGGCAGCGTGATTGTTGTCTGTGTAGGACCTGGCTTCAGATACTCTGTGCTAGATAAGGTTTATGTGATAAAATGTAGGACTGTGAACTAGTTATTGACACATACTATATCATCAGTTCCACTTGGAGACCCAGCCTAATAAGTAGAACATTGCCACTAATCTTCATTTAATCATCCTTAAAATGGTAATTCTAAATTGATGAGGGCACAGGGAATAGATTTTATGCTTATAAAGTGCTTCTAAAAATATCAATGATGTGTCTACAGAACAAAAAACAGAGTAAAAGTACAAAACATACATTGTATTTGTACTGCAGTGTGCATGAATACAAAAGTTTTTAGTAAATAATGCACAATGACATTCTTCTTATTATTATTAATAATAATAATAATAACAACAACACTAATAATAATAATAATAATAATAATAATAACAACAATAATAATAATTCTTATATATTATTATTATTATTATTATTATTATTATTATTATTATTAACACCACTATTAGAATTTTACAGAATATTAAACAAGAATTGCAATTAAAGAAGAATTGCATTTAAAAGTACAATGTATCACATAAATGCTGATATATAGATGGATCCATTGTCATCTTGGCCTTTAATAGGATTAATTGAGCCAGGGCAGTCAGACATAATCCCCTGCTATAATGAATTAATCCCCTGATGTATTGTTCTCCCTGTATTGTATTGCAGCTGAGAACAATAAATGAAGGGCAGGGCCGGTTCTAGCCCTTGTGTCGCCCCTGGGTGAAAATAGGGGCGTGGCTTCATAAAAGGGCATGGTCAGTTATGCCCCCTGTAGGGTTGTGCCCCCGTTTGTGCCCACAGTAGAGTTGTGCCCTTGTTTGTGCCCCCAGTAGAGTTGTGCCCCCAGTAGAGTTGTGCGCCCGTTTGTGCCTCATGTAGAGTTGTGCCGCTTACAAAAATAAAAAATAAATAAATGAATTAATACTCACCATCCCCGCTACTGATTCCCGACCACTGCTGCCCTCCATCTCCGGCCACTGGCGCCACCCCTCTGATCTATGGGAGAGACGTCATGACGTCTCTCCCATAGCACTGCATAGACACTGGAGGTCAATCATGACCCCTAGTGTCTATGTGCTGTTCCCACAATGCTGTGCAGTGCGCGATGACTTTATCGCGCACTGCACTGCACCACATATAACGAGGACCAGGGGCACCAGTAGCAGATCTTGCTACGGCGGCGGTGCCCTCCAGAAGGCGGCACCCTGTGCAAAAATCTTGCGTGCCCGTAGCAAGATACGCTACTGATTAAGGGCTTATGCTAATAAACCATGGTGTGCCTAGACGCAGCAGAGAATCCAAAATGATCGTGCCTCCATCTGTAGCACGGATGGTGTAATGGTTAGCATTATTGCCTCACAGCACTGTGGTCATGGGTTCGATTCCCACCATGGCCCTAACTGTGTGGAGTTTGTGTATTCTCTCCGCGCTTGCATGGGTTTCCTCTGGGTACTCCGGTTTGCTCCTACAATCCAAAAATTTACTGGTAAATTAATTGGCACCCCCAAAAAATAATACTGGTAAAAATGAACACTAGCGTGAATGTGTATGCTTACATGTGGTAGGGAATATGGATTGAAAACTCCACCGGGGCAGGGACTGATGTGAATGGCCAGATATTCTCTGTAAAAGCGCCACGGAATATGTGTGCGCTATATAAATAACTGGTGATAAAAAATAAAATATAACTACTATTAACAATTATACTGCCAAAATTAAAATGAAGCTGATATTCAATGTTGATTCCTATTGCTTTAGTTGATTACTGGTGGCAAGTCCTCACGCTGAAAAACAAAATATTTCCCTTGCTAAAATCGTCATGCTGGGCACTACATTAAAGGATTAATTCCTGATGAAAGTGAACTTGAAATATAATGTCTGTCCTACATACAGTATCCTTTTTACAGCTCATAAACATAACATTGCTTTCCATTTGAAACATAGAATTAATGAGCATCTTTAGCAACATAGATATAACCATGGAAATTGTCAGCTGCTGTGAGGAAGGTCAGCAATCCATAACCTCACAACATCTGTCAAATGGCAGCAGCAGTATGTTTCTGAGTTACTGTAACATCAGGAGTTTTCAGAAAGAAGTTGTAATTTAAGTAATATACTGTACACAGCAAAAAGATTAGAATTTTAATGCTTGAGTGGAACTGTCCTTTAGCTTTGTCTAGTCTGGCCACAGTTGACACTAATTACTTTATAACACTGATTTTTTTACGTACACATACAGTATAGCAACCAGCTTCTACCTGTCATTTATTAAGTGCATTCTACAATATGATAGCTACAAGCTGATTGGCTGCTTTTGGCAACTTCTTCACCTTAGGTTTGATACATCTCCCCCTCAGTATAGTTAGGCTTAACAGTTGTTTGATCTGTACCTGAGGCTGAAAATGAGCAGGAGCATATTGAGGGAAGCTGAGGAGGTGTGACCAGTGCTTTGTGGATGTTAGCAGAGCTGATGGGTGGGGCCAGTGAGGTGGGGGGTTGGCTAGTACTATGTGGTCGTGTACACCCCTACACTATCAGCCCCAATGTCTCTCTAGATACATAAAAGTATTTTTTTTAATAATTTTGTAAGGCAAATACAAATACAATCATCATTATGCTATCATAGCGATGGCCATTTTTTTTTTTAACATGGGGGCCTATAGCTGTAGTCCCATTGTTTATATGGCCATGCTTTTATTTCTACCTGAATCTGTCAATATGAGTGTGGTATTGTGGGCCTGATTCTGATTTGTACCTAAGCCTGAAGGGTCACTCGTTGGAGTTCTGCGCATGTGCAAGATCCTGTCTGTGTATGTGCAGAATGAGTCCTGCGTTATTGTTTGCAGTCCCCCCTTATGACCGAAATGCTGCTGTGTTTGGGGGGGGGGGGGTCGAAAGGGTCTATTTACAAAATGGGAGCGTGAAACTTCCATTTTGTAGGCATGCTGGGACCAGGGTTGAGGCTCCTTCAACCCAGCTGACTGGTTTCCTGATGGCCAGTCAGTAGGTTTGGTCTTGGGTCTGAGAACGCAGCACTCGGATCACAGGTTCTGGCAGGAGGCATCTGTTTCCTACAGATGTGCATTTTATTGTATGGTATTGCACATATTATTGTACGGTATCGCACAGCTGCTTTCCTGTGGCTGTGCAATACTATACATATCATAGTCAGGCCCCGTGTGAGGAGAGATTCTTATAGCACGGCCTATGGCCTAATCCATATCTGGGCTTAATGAATGCATTTCCCTGACCAGAAGCTTCAGTGTATGGAATTTCTATGTCACTCATTATACAAATAAATGAAACTGTTTCCCGTTATCATACAGATGGACCTTTGTTGCAACATTTAATTCACCTAGTTCATTACTTACCACTAACGACAGGCTTATTACACAGTTTTTGTTTTTTTACATGGAGGGCGTGAAATTCTGTGGCACCTGCACTTTGAAACCCATAGAATATGAATTAAATTCTGCTTAATTTGCAGAGTTCCTGGACTCCATAACTGTTAAGACTTTCACAACTGACTGTCCAGACTTTATGCGGACCTAAATAAATATTAGGTCCCTATTTAATAACTGCATTATCTTCATGTTTAGTAAATGGCAACATAAATTACAAAGAATTAGGACACCGGTACAAGCCTTTCATAAATTCCGACTTGTGTAAATCATGTCATTATTTACATGTATTACAATTGTTTGAAAGAAGTAGTGCTACGTGTTACTTCCTTTAAACTGTTCCATTGCTGCTGTTTTATTTTTACGAGGTTACTCGCATTAATATTTAACCTTCATATGTCGTCAATGATAAATAAAAAAACCCGCCACAAGGTAACATAGTGGAGAACAATGCAAGAGAGCTTATAACAACAGTGTCAGGTACAAAACCATATAAAACAGAATAAATAAAAAAATCACTGCAAGACAATTTCGTATTTTCCAGTACAGTGCTCGAAGCAACAATTGACTTAGCAGAGGCAGTCCACAAACCCTAATAAAAAGCTAGCAGATTTATGTTTTATTGAAAGCCAACAATTACTTTCAGCCGTAAAAATGCTCTAATCCAAAAACATCTTTTGCCTTGACTGCTAAACTGTATAAACTCGCCCTAAATAATCCAAGCTTCCAGGAAAGATTTGGAACAGCGGATGTCTGTCTGTTCCCTACTGCTCATGTAAGTGCAGCAATCTTTTGCAGTGTGTGGCTTTCCGTTGCAAGTCATTTTTAAAGAATTAATGCATGAAATATTTAAGAGTTGCATAGTATGAAAAAAAAAATTAAATGAAAGCCTGAGTGTGGAGTGTACTTTTGTAACAAACCAATGAGATGTTTACTTTCATCAGTTTTACTTGCATTAAGTCATTTATAGCTCATCTCTAATTGGACAATGTGGTTTACGTCACTTTTTGTTTTCTTTTGCACCTGCAGTTGGGAGTAGGTCTTATTGCAATAAAATGAAACAATTCACAATT
The DNA here is from genome assembly GCF_028390025.1 of Pseudophryne corroboree. Taxonomy (NCBI): domain Eukaryota; kingdom Metazoa; phylum Chordata; class Amphibia; order Anura; family Myobatrachidae; genus Pseudophryne; species Pseudophryne corroboree. The sequence goes on along the minus strand of NC_086445.1, from coordinate 950,525,236 downwards.
TTTCTAGTTGAATTTCTGGCACACCATGGCACATATTCACTATGTAATCCTTAGCAATGGATGGTCAATTTACGGCATTTAATTGTGCTTTCTCTGACCCTTGTAGTCTGTACAGTATGTTTATGTTGTGTCCAGAAATCATGACATTGTATGGAGTCTACAAGCATACTGTAGATAGGTTATTTAACATCTAACTAATTGGCCCTAGTATTTAAAGTATATACCTGTTACAGGAAACTCATAAGCTCTACTGGGACAAAACCTGATGTACAGTATGTATATATATTTTTCATGCACAGTGCTATGTTACATGCTGGCACTATACAAATGTAGAGTAAGAATAGATAATAGCTCAGTGCATTAAAGGCAAATGTTATGGAAGTTCTGTGTACGGCAACATGATAATTTTATTGAGTGTAAATATGCATAAATTCATACTGTTGATTTAATTACCACACATTAAAATATGCTGTAGTGTTTCCCCATTTGTGTTTTAAGATGTGTGTTCCTAATCCTACAATAAAATTGCAGAGAGAACAACTAAAGTTGCCTGCTAGGTGCGTTACAATAATATTGCATAAAATGATAATTGTGATGGCATAGGATTTCCCTGCCACCACACTTTATGGTGTATTCAGTGGTTGTCAGCAGGGCTGTAACTAGATTAGTTCTTGGTAGGGCATGGCCAAGTATGGGTACAGTGGCCATGTTCCATAAAATGGTATCTGTAGAAGCAGTGCCCCAATGGTCACTGACTACAGTACCCCTACTGGCACAGTCTGGTCATGCCAGCCGCACAATGAGTACTTGTCAAATGGACACTGATCCACTGTCCTCATTTGTAAGAGGCAATGACTATCACCACTGGACCTCTTCACTGACACCTGAAACCACTCACAGGCAATGTGTAGCTGCTTCAGCGCCTCATTCCAGACCACTTGCTTTGGATCAGGATTGCTGGGTAGCTGGTAGACCTAGGACAATTTGCTCAACACAAGTGATGGACTAAAGTGAGCTCTAAGCACTAATGTGTTAGTTACTGGAACATAGCAGGATCATCATACAATGGTATTTATTGTCTCAAATATCTGTTTCTTTATGTACATACACACTCACTAGAGTGCAGTTCTAAAGTAATTTGATATGGGCTATTGACCCTTTGTTCACAGAGTCTTACACAAATGGTTGGAGTGGATAAACTAACACCAAACTGGTTCTGTTCAACTTCATATTGACTATGGGCAAAGAGGCATGTCTGCACCCCGACCCTCCCTCAACCAGCAGCTCAAATTTATCTACAAACTATACTGTGATGTTTTTCTTGCTAAGATTCCCAGGAGATAATCCCACTCTTGTGCTGATTCGAACCTTTCCAGATCTGCTCCAAGGACTCCAGTGCACCGACATTAGTCCACCAAGCATTGGGACCATAGGATGAGTAGTCTAAATCGCCAAGTCCTCCAAGGCTCACCATATTGACCCCGCAATACCACCAGGAGCTTACTTTCTTCCTCTGTTAATAGTTGTGATGTCTTCTCACAAGGTTAACTACATACACAATCTACAGTATTGCTCTGTGTGGCCACTTCATGCTCTTCTGAAATACACAATCTACAACTTGACTAGTGTAACACTATATATATATATATATATATATATATATATATATATATATATATATATAGCTATTTAGAAATGTACTGTAGTGGATAGATGAAAAATATTGATCTCCACTATTACTTCAACAATGTTGGTGGTAACTTACACCACCTCCTGGCACTCCTTTATAACAATTAAACAATTAATTACACACCACTTCTCCCAGCTGCAAGTGCTTAGAGACTGGTTTATGGTCTCAAGCAGTTATAGTAGAAAATCCAAAGAAAAAGCACTGCGCTTAGGGTATAGGTATATTTTAAAATATAAATGACTAAAAAATAATAATACCATCAGTGTAATAGGCTTCACACATATAATTCTAGGAGACCTCTGCTTTGTAAAAATCCAATGGACTTTATTAAAATATACATACATATAACATATCTCTAACTTTTTCCACTATAAGCTATCTATAAGCTATTTCAGCAGCTGAAATTTATGTTGTATGTGTCACTTTTAAATTAGAGATATGTTATTTGTATATTTTAATAAAGTCCATTGGATTTTTACAAAGCAGAGGTCTCCTAGCATTATATGTGTGCAGCCTATTACACTGATGGTATTATTATTTTTTAGTTATTTATATTTTAAAATATACCTATACCCTAAGCGCAGTGCTTTTTCTTTGGATTTTCTACACTATTACTTCCAAGAACACCACTAAAATCACCTATTTTAAATATTAATGAAGGAATTTTGCTACTCTGAAAATCAGGTAGAAGTTGCTCTGTACCTTTGCCTTATACCTCTGAATGTCTACCACACTTTATATGTCACTGAATTGTGTCAGTGTCTTATTAGCAGCCACAGTAGCATAGGACAGGTGGGAAAAAAGCATTTCCTGTTTACATTAAAAATGTTTATTTATACTGTATCCTAGAGTCTGTAGTTACATCTGCAAGTATGCCTATTTCCATTCAATGTCATTAAATATTAACAAATAACTTCTTCTCTCCAGTAAGCACAAATCCACAAACTTTTTTTCTGACTTTGTGCCAAAACTGACAGATTGCCTACAACATCTTACTTTGTGTGAGGGCTATTGCTCAGGAGTCATTATAGACTTCAAGAGAAAAGCAACAAGGAAGGCAAACTAACATATTGTGCAGTGTTACAGAAAGTTGTTTAAAACGTTCGTTTAGCATTTTGTTCTTTCTGCTGTGTAAAAGCTGCCACTGATAACAATACAAAAAACAAACAAACAGTTATATTAATATTAAAGTACCAATGCATTATGTCTAGTCTTCATTTAATTAAAGAAGGCTCATTAACTATTAAGGTATCTATTCATGAAGCTGAGATAAGCCCTTTCTCCAGACTTTTCACCAGAAAAAGGGCTTATCTCAGCTTCTCACAGTTCACTGGTCTTTCTTGCAGTGCCTCTCCTACCGCTGTCTTCATTGATCCAATAAAGAGAAAGTATAGTTAATAGAGTTTATTATAGACGCAAGTGCCTAAAACATGAAATCATTAGATCAGACAATAAGGAAATGGGGGTCTACTATTAATATGAATAGTAGGGCAAGGTAGTTTGTAGATTATGCAGTCCCTGAAGATGTTTGTGTGGTCCTTGCTAGAATGGAAGGGTCTCCAAGCAGACAAATCCATTGTCCAACATTGGCATGGAAGACCTAGACATCCAGCATTTGGGGCTGGGGTCCCCTGTGAAGGTATCTTTATCCCCAAGTCAATGTCAGTCCTTTATGCAGTTGAATGATGGAGAAAAAGAACTGATAGGTTGAAGGGAAAGCTCTACTTGTACTTGATGCCATGTTTCTTTACATTGCGGTTATGGTTTTCAGTTACCCTTTTCTTGGTAGCGCAGGTGGAGAAGAGTCCTATTGCATGGTATTATATTGTACTATATCTTTGCTGTGGTGTGAGTTGAGGCATCAGCTGTAGCTTCTTCAATTTTGTTGGGTGGAACAACTACCGCTGTGACTGTAATGGGCCAATTAGAGGAGGTTTTACATGCTTGAATATAGTTTATACAGACCTTTGTATACCCTATGATTGCTGGATTTATTACTTTGTCAGTGATACCTTGAGTTGTAATATTGCTTCTTGCTTTCATGAGGTAGTCTGTCATTTTGGTTTTGTTGTCAGGATCATAGGTTTTGCTGCCCATAAAGATGTAGGAACAGCTTGTATTGACCATTGTAGATTGAAATCAAGTAAAAACCTAATCTCATCCTATGTCAGGTTCTGCCCTCCAATTATGATGTATCTTATTTTATTAAGTGCTGCACTGTATTCCATGCATATAAATATAAACAATGTGTTACATATACATATATATATATATATATATATTGTATGTGTGTATATATATATATATATGTGTGTTTGTGTGTGTGTAAAATTGTTCGTTTGAATGTATGTACGAAATAAACTCAACAACTACCGAACCAATTTATATTGTATGTGTGTATATATATATATATATGTGTGTGTTTGTGTGTGTGTAAAAATGTTCATTTGAATGTATGTACGAAATAAACTCAACAACTACCGAACCAATTTTGATGGTTGCTTCACTGAACTGTTCCTTGAGATCCTCCGAGTAGCAAAGGTTATGCATCATCTCGCTATAATGTTAATTGGATAAATTAAAAAAACAACAACAGTGTGAGGACATCTTGTGGACAAAAAGTAGAATGCTATTAGGCTATGACTCAGCAGCACTGCAGTCAGAAACATGCAGGTGATGGCCAAACAACATTAGTTCCCTCAGTGCACTGCACCTCACGACAAAGATTGGTGCCCCCTTACCCTCCTACCCACTGAAATTCACCTATTGTCATTTGAATTTAAGTGCTTTCAATTTCCCGTTAGGATAAATTTTGAAATGACAATAAACAAAGTGCAAGGTCAGTCCTTTAATGATGTTGGTGTGGACTTGCTCAGCAAGTTCTTCTCACATGGTCAGTTATACATGGGTCTCTCCCATATCGGTAATGCCACTAATTAAATCATACTCATAACTGATGACAGTAATAAGACACGTAATGAGTGAACTAAAAAAATGGGAAAGAAAAAAAATGTATATTTGAATAAAATGAATAATCACTCAGCAACGACAGGCACTAATATATATATATATATATATATATATATATATATACAGGTTGAGTATCCCTTATCCAAAATGCTTGGGACCAGAGGTATTTTGGATATTGGATTTTTCCGTATTTTGGAATAATTGCATACCATAATGAGATATCATGGTGATGGGACCTAAATCTAAGCACAGAATGCGTTTATGTTTCATATACACCTTATACACACAGCCTGAAGATCATTTTAGCCAATATTTTTTATAACTTTGTACATTAATCAAAGTGTGTGTACATTCACACAATTCATTTATGTTTCATATACACCTTATACACACAGCCTGAAGATCATTTAATACAATATTTTTAATAACTTTGTGTATTAAACAAAGTTTGTATACATTGAGTCATCAAAAAACCAAGGTTTCACTAACTCACTCTCACTCAAAAAGTCCGTATTTCGGAATATTCCGTATTTCGGATTATTTGGATATGGGATACTCAACCTGTATATACAGACACTGCATGCTGAAATGTGACTTCCATGCAAAACTGGCGTTTCAAAGCTTAAAACATTTACCATATATTTTTTCACTTAATACTTAAGCTCAGACTATGGACAATACTTAGCAATGAAACATAACCCTCTTAGCACTCACTGAAGGGTAATGTTCTCCTATCAGTATTTAACAATCAGCAGTAAGCCTAGTTTACTACTGTTTGTCACTGTATCGCTTACGCCATCTATTCAGCAAAGTGCATTACTCGGTGAAAGTAAAATGCACATGGGCAGACTGTCCATCACACATGTATATTTATATTTAGAATGTAAGCTCTCACGAGCAGGGTCCTCTTCCCTCATGTGCTTATCCTTTCTTACTTTAATAATCTTCAACTGCACCAAATCCATCAGTCTTCTGCCACCTGATACTTATTCCAGTGTCATCTGCTGATGTAACTATGTTTATGTACCCTGTACTTGTCCTATATTGTCGTCAACTGTAAGTTGCTGTTTACATGTTTGATTATTTGTTTATGTACTCTGTGATTGGGCGCTGCGGAACCCTTGTGGCGCCATATAAATAAAGGATAATAATAATAATAATATGATTCAACAGCCTGTCGCTGGTATCCATTGACTGCCAGCAACAGTGTGGAAGGTGGCAACGAGGATGGGGATGATGGTCCTCTCCGCAGGTGTAAGTAATGGTAAATATCAACAACATAATTCATTAGCATCACCAATGGCAATACGTTTTGTTATTAAATGGGGCCCTATGTATTGGGTCAAATTCAGTAAATTGTAAACATACTGTAAGTTACTTCATTAAGTCCAGGTTATTGCAATTTTATAATGTAGGGAAAATGATAGGTGTGGTTCATTGGGTCAACCCTAACTAGGTCAACAGTCATTAGGTCAACCACTATTGGTCGACAGTACCTAGCTTGACACCTGAAATAGGTTGACGCAGTCAGTAGGTCGACATGATAAAGGTCGACGTGGAAAAAGGTCAACATGAGTTTTTCCCTTTTTTTGTGTCGTTTTATTTGTAAAAAGTGACTGTGAACCCCAATTAGTGCACTGTGTCCCCTCGCGTGGCTCACTTTGCTCGCCATGCTTCGGGCAAGGTGCCTCGCTGCGCTCGGCAAAGGTTACTGTTCACGGTTGTAGTCCACGTGGATTGGGAAGTATGAAAAAATTTGTGAGAAACTCATGTCAAACTTTCCATGTGTCGACCTTTGCCATGTCGATCTACTGACCATGTTGACCTAAAGTACATCTCGACCAATAGTGGTTGACCTAATGACTGTCAACCTAAGTGTGGTCGATTTAAAGACCGCATACAAAAAGGATCAAGAACATTATATTGTAGAAATTGGCTATATTGAATGGTCTGGACTTTGAGAAGGTTATACATACAAACTACCTACCTACCTACCCGTGTTGGCAGCTGGGGCTGGTTAAAAAGGAATGTGCACTTTCCAGTGGCTTAAAGGTAACATAAATATTTATAAAAGCAATACCATTAAAGCTATAATATGTAAAGCCCAGTACAATATTGACAAATGAAGGAAAAGATACAATACACTTGATAAAAGTTGTATTTTGTATACAGTTCCTCTCCGGTTTCTGCAGGCTCAATACCAAGTTTATGTGTTAATATGTCAGAGCTCATAAACATCACTTAGTGCACCAGTATCACTCTGGTGGCATCTTCAACATCTGTATAGACAGCAGATTGCAAGGTGAAAACCTTCCAATTTTGGCAGCTCATTAATGATTGACAGATGCTGATTATCTACTTGATTTAATCCTAATTCTACTGACATATTTTTTTATTGGCAAATAATTTTACTGAGCTGGAAACTGGAAGGCTAAGGAAAATATATACACATAATGAGATCCTGAAGCAAACAACACTTTTAGACATCAATTAATACAGCATTCAGAACAGTGAAAAGAGCAATTAAAATAAATCCTCTACCAATAATTAGAGGAAGAAAGCAAATGGTTCATATGTAAAGTGCAACACATATACAGAAATTATTATGCAATTGCGTTTTGAGTTTCCTGCCTACTGTAATAGTCAATATATTATAAGCAAGAAGTTGAAAAAGATTTTAATATACTGTACATACTGTGCAATGTGCAAGAAAAATTATAAAAAGGGTCCAAAAATATCCATGCATAGGGAAGATTAATAGGCCCCACACACTGGGCGATATCACTCAAAGATATGAACGATCTCGTTCATTAATGAACGAGATACCATTCATATCTTTGAGTGTGGAGGCCCCAGCGATGAACAATGTGCTGCTCCGCGCTTGTTCAACGCTGGTGTCCCGTCGGCTGTGCATGCAAGCCAATATGGACGATCTTGTCCATATTTTCCTGCACTTCTATGAAGCCGCGTGACGGGGGAGTGAAGTAGCTTCACTCCCCCCGTCACTGCCCCCCCCCCCCCGCCGTCGGGTCGCCCGTCTGCCGTATCCACCGTCGGGCAGCTCGGCAACGGATCTTTAAATGTGTAGAGCCCTTAACACTTCTTATCAAAATGCAACTTTATTTTACCCAAAAATGTTAAGGATCACCAAGAGTCATCAAGGAAGCACCGCAGAAGATATATTTACTAAGCCTTGGATGGAGATAAAGTGGACGGAGATAAATGACCAGCCGATCAGCTCCTAACTGCCATGTCACAGGCTGGGTTTGAAAAATGACAGTTAGGAGCCGACTGGCTGGTACTTTATCTCCGTCCAATGGGGTCTATTTGCTAAGCCTTGGATGGAGATAAAGTGGACGGAGATAAAGGGGGTCATTCCGAGTTGTTCACTCGTTGCCGATTTTCGCAACGGAGCGATTAAGGCAAAAATGCGCATGGTATGCAGTGCGCATGCGCTAAGTATTTCTCTAACGTCCTAGAGGATGCTGGGGACTCCGTAAGGACCATGGGGAATAGATGGGCTCCGCAGGAGATAGGGCACTTTAAGAAAGACTTTGGATTCTGGGTGTGCACTGGCTCCTCCCTCTATGCCCCTCCTCCAGACCTCAGTTTTAGACTGTGCCCAGAGGAGAATGCGTGCACTGCAGGGAGCTCTCCTGAGTTTCCTGCTTAGAAAGCATTTTTGTTTGGATTTTTTTCTCTTTTTCAGGGAGCACTGCTGGCAACAGGCTCCCTGTATCGAGGGACTGAGGAGAGAGGAGCAGACCTACTTAAATGATAGGCTCTGCTTCCTCGGCTACTGGACACCATTAGCTCCAGAGGGAGTGAACACAGGTTCGTCCTGGGCGTTCACCCCCAGAGCCGCGCCGCCGTTCTCCTCACAGAGCCAGAAGAAACGAAGACAGAAGACGTCTCAGGTGGCAGAAGCCTTCGGCTTCACAGAGGTAACGCACAGCACCGCAGCTGTGCGTCATTGCTCCCATACACCTCACACACTCCGGTCACTGTACGGGCGCAGGGCGCAGGGGGGGCGCCCTGGGCAGCAATAAAACACCTCTTCTATGGCAAAAGTCTATATATATATGTACAGGTGGGCACTGTACATGTATATAAAAGAGCCACCGCCATTTTTTTGTAAGTTTGAGCGGGACAGAAGCCCGCCGCCGAGGGGGCGGGGCTTCTCCCTCAGCATTCACCAGCGCCATTTTCTCTCCACAGCACCGCTGAGAGGAAGCTCCCCGGACTCTCCCCTGCTTGGCACACGGTGTAAAGGGGTTTTAAAGTAGAGGGGGTGGCCATTATTGGTGTTTACACATTAAGCAGCGCTACTGGGTAAACATTCTGTGTGTTTCTCCTGGGTCATATAGCGCTGGGATGTGTGCTGGCATACTCTCTCTCTGTCTCTCCAAGGGGCCTCAGGGGGAACCTGTCTTCAGAAAAGAGATTCCCTGTGTGTGTGAAGTGTGTCGGTACGTGTGTGTCGACATGTTTGACGAAGAAGGCTCACCTAAGGAGGAGGGGGAGTACATGATTGTCAGGTCGCCGTCGGCAATGCCGACACCGGACTGAGTGGATATGTGGAATGTCTTGAATGCAAATGTATATTTACTGCATAAACGGTTAGACGAGGCTGAAGCTAGGGATCAGTCAGGTGGTCAGACCATGCCTGTCCCTGTGGCACCAGGACCGTCGGGGTCTCAAAAACGCACCATATCCCAGATCACTGACACAGATACCTACACAGATACTGACTCTAGTGTCGACTATGATGATGCAAAATTGCAACCAAAGGTGGCAAAAGGCATTCGTTACATGATTATTGCCATTAAAAAGGTTTTGCATATCACTGAGGAACCCCCTGTCCCTGACACAAGGGTACACATGTATAAAGGGAAAAAGCCTGAGGTCACTTTTCCGTCCTCATTTGAGCTAAGCGACTTGTGCGAAAAGGCTTGGGAATCTCCAGATAGGAGACTACAAGTTCCCAAAAGGATTCTTATGGCGTATCCCTTTCCACAAAAGGACAGGATACGATGGGAATCTTCGCCTAAGGTAGACAAGGCGCTGACACGCTTATCCAAGAAGGTGGCAATGCCTTCTCAGGATACAGCTTCCCTCAAGGATCCTGCTGATCGTAAGCAGGAGGTTACCATGAAGCACATTTACACACATTCCGGTACTAACGTTAGACCGGCTATGGCATCGGCCTGGGTTTATAGTGCTGTCGCAGCATGGATAGTTCCTTATCTATGGAACTTGACACCCTAGATAAGGATACCATTCTAATGACCCTAGAGCATATCAAAGATGCTGCCTTATATATAAGGGATGCTCAAAGAGACATTTGTTTACTAAGCTCCAGAATAAATGCTATGTCTATTTCTGCTAGGCGACTCTTGTGGACCCGACAGTGTACGGGGGATGCCGACTCAAAGCGGCATATGGAGTCGTTGCCTTACAAGGGGGAGGAATTGTTTGGAGAAGGCCTCTCGGACCTTGTCTCTACTGCTACGGCCGGTAAATCGAATTTCTTACCTTATGTCCCCCCGCAGCACACTAAAAAGGCACCTCATTATCAAATGCAGTCCTTTCGTTCCAATAAAAGCAAGAAGGTACGGGGATCGTCCTTCCTTGCCAGAGGAAAAGGCAAGGGAAAAAAGCTGCATGCAGCTAGTTCCCAGGAGCAGAAGTCCTCCCCTACATCTGCAAAGTCCACCGCATGATGCTGGGGCTTCCCGGGGGGAGTCAGCTCAAGTGGGGGCGCATCTTCGCTTTTCAGCCAGGTCTGGGTTCACTCACAGGTGGATCCCTGGGCTATAGAGATTGTTTCTCAGGGATACAGGCTGGAATTCGAAGACGTGCCTCCTCGCCGGTTTTTCAAATCGGCTCTGCCAGCTTCCCCGTCAGAGAGGGAGTTAGTGTTGTATGCAATTCAAAAATTGTATCTTCAACAGGTGATAGTCAAAGTTCCTCTTCTCCAGCAAGGAAAGGGGTATTACTCAACCCTGTTTGTGATCCCGAAACCGGACGGTTCGGTCAGGCCCATTTTGAATCTAAAATCCCTGAACTTGTACTTGAAAAAGTTCAAGTTCAAGATGGAATCGCTCAGAGCGGTCATCGCCAGCCTGGAGGGGGGGATTGGATGGTGTCCCTGGACATAAAGGATGCATACCTTCATGTTCCGATTTTCCCTCCTCACCAGGCGTTCCTGAGATTTGCAGTACTGGACTGTCATTACCAATTTCAGACGTTGCCGTTTGGGTTTTCCACAGCCCCGAGAATTTTCAAGCAGGGGGTCACAATTATCCCATGCTTGGACGATCTCCTCATAAAGGCGAGATCTCGGGAGAAGTTGCTGGACAGCGTGTCACTGTCGGTGAGAATGTTGCAAAGGCACAGCTGAATTCTCAATATACCGAAGTCCCAGCTAGTCCCTACAACGCGTCTGACCTTTCTGGGCCTGATTCTAGACACAGACCAGAAAAAGGTTTTTCTTCCGATGGAAAAGGCTCAGGAGCTCATAGCCCTGGTCAGGAACCTGTTAAAGCTAAAAAAGGTTTCACTGCACGCGTGTCCTGGGGAAGATGGTGGCATCGTACGAGGCCATCCCCTTCAGAAGGTTCCATGCGAGGACCTTTCAATGGGATCTAATGGACAAATGGTCCGGGTCCCATTTACAAATGCATCAAAGGATCACCCTGTCTTCCAGAGCCAGAGTATCTCTCCTGTGGTGGCTGCACAGTGCTCACCTCCTAGAAGGCCGCAGGTTCGGAATTCAGGACTGGATCCTGGTGACCACGGACGCAAGCCTCCGAGGTTGGGGAGCAGTCACACTGGGAAGAAATTTCCAAGGTCTCTGGTCAAATCTAGAGACTTGTCTCCACATCAACGTCCTGGAGTTGAGGGCCATATACAACGCCCTACGCCAAGCGGAGGCATTGCTTCGGAACAAACCGGTTCTGATTCAGTCGGATATTCATCCCAGGGGTGGACAACTGGGAAGCGGACTTCCTCAGCAGACACGACCTGCATCCAGGAGAGTGGGGACTTCATCCAGAAGTCTTCGCACAGGTCGTGGGTCGGTGGGGACTGCCTCAGATAGACATGATGGCGTCACGTTTCAACAAAAAGCTAAAGCGGTATTGCGCCAGGTCAAGAGACCCTCAGGCGGTAGCGGTGGATGCTCTAGTGACACCTTGGGTGTTCAGGTCGGTCTATGTGTTCCCTCCTCTACCTCTCATACACAAGATGTTGAGACTAATAAGACTAAGCACAGTCAGAACAATCCTCATTGTTCCAGATTGGCCACAAAGGATTTGGTATCTGGATCTGCAAGAGTTGCTCACAGAAGATTCGTGGCCTCTACCTATAAGACAGGACCTGCTGCAGCAGGGGCCCTGTCTGTTCCAAGATTTACCGCGGCTGCGTTTGACAGCATGGCGGTTGAACGCCGGATCCTAACGGAAAAAGGGATTCCGGAGCAGGTCATTCCTACGCTAATAAAGGCTAGGAAGGACGTGACACCGTATATGGCGAAAATATGTTTCTTGGGGTGAGGCCAGGGCTGCTCCTACGGAGGAGTTCCATTTGGGTCGTCTTCTTCACTTCCTGCAAACAGGAGTGGATTTGGGCCTAAAATTAGGGTCCATAAAGGTAAAATTTCGGCCATGTCCATTTTCTTTAAAAAATAATTGGCTTCTCTTCCTGAAGTACAGACATTCGTGAAGGGGCTGCTGCATATTCAGCCTCCTTTTGTACCTCCGGTGGTGCCATGGGATCTTAATGTGGTATTAAGTTTCCTCAGGTTACCTTGGTTTGAGCCACTCAAAACAGTGGAGTTGAAATATCTTACTTGGAAAGTGGTCATGTTGTTGGCCTTGGCTTCGGCAAGGCGTGTTTCGGAATTGGCAGCTTTATCACATAAAAGCCCCTACCTGGTTTTTCACGTGGATAGGGCAGAGTTGAGGACGCGTCCTCAGTTTCTGCCAAAAGTGGTCTCATCTTTTCATATGAACCAACCTATTGTCGTGCCAGTGGCTACACGTGACTTGGAGGATTCTGAGTCCCTGGATGTGGTCAGGGCTTTGAAGATTTATGTGACCAGAACAGCTAGGATCAGGAAGACTGAAGCTCTGTTTGTTCTGTAGGCAGCCAACAAAGTTGGCGCTCCTGCTTCAAAGCAGACTATTGCTCGCTGGATCTGTAACACGATTCAGCAGGCGCATTCTATGGCAGGATTGCCATTGCCTAAATCGGTTAGGGCCCATTCCACTAGGAAGGTGGGCTCTTCTTGGGCGGCTGCCCGAGGGGTCTCGGCACTACAACCATGCCGAGCTGCTACTTGGTCGGGGTCAAACACCTTTGCAAAGTTCTGTAAGTTTGATAACCTGGCTGAGGAGGACCTCCTGTTTTCTCAATCGGTGCTGCAGAGTCATCCGCACTCTCCTGCCCGTTTGGGAGCTTTGGTATAATCCCCATGGTCCTCACGGAGTCCCCAGCATCCTCTAGGACGTTAGAGAAAATAAGATTTTACTTACCGGTAAATCTATTTCTCGTAGTCCGTAGAGGATGCTGGGCGCCCGTCCCAAGTGCGGACTTCTTCTGCAAGACTTGTATATAGTTATTGCTTACATAAGGGTTATGTTATAGTTTAATCGGTTTGAACCGAGACTATGTTGTTGTTTATGCTGTTAACTGGGTAGTTTATCACAGGTTATACGGTGTGATTGGTGTGGCTGGTAAGAATCTTGCCCTTGGATTAACTAAAATCCTTTCCTCGTACTGTCCATCTCCTCTGGGCACAGTTTCCCCAACTGAGGTCTGGAGGAGGGGCATAGAGGGAGGAGCCAGAGCACACCCAGAATCCAAAGTCTTTCTTAAAGTGCCCTGTCTCCTGCGGAGCCCTTTTATTCCCCATGGTCCTTACGGAATCCCCAGCATCCTCTACGGACTACGAGAAATAGATTTACCGGTAAGTAAAATCTTATTTTTAGCTCAAAACTTAGTAGATTTACTGACGTCCGAACGAAGAATTTCTATTGTTGAAGTGATCGGAGTGTGATTGACAGGAAGTGGGTGTTTCTGGGCGGAAACTGGCCGTTTTCTGGGAGTGTGCTGAAAAACGCAGGCGTGCCAGGATAAAACGCAGGAGTGTCTGGAGAAACGGGGGAGTGGCTGGCCGAACGCAGGGCGTGTTTGTGACGTCAAACCAGGAACGAAACGGGCTGTGCTGATCGCAGTGTAGGAGTAAGTCTCGAGCTACACAGAAACTGCTAAGAAATTTCTATTCGCAATTCTGCTACTCTTTCGTTCGCACTTCTGCTAAGATACACTCCCAGAGGGCGGCGGCCTAGCGTGTGCAATGCTGCTAAAAGCAGCTAGCGAGCGAACAACTCGGAATGCCCCCCAAAGTACCAGCCAATCAGCATCTAACTGTCATTTTTCAAACCCAGCCTGTGACATGACAGTTAGGAGCTGATTGGCTAGACATTTACAGTATCTCCGTCCACTTTACTGTATCTCCAACCAAGGCTTAGTAAATGGACCATCATCATTTCTGACCAAAAAGCAGCTGCTGTACTGTCTGATTTACCAAGCTTTTCCAGAGCTTGGCCTCACCAGCTAACGCTTACAGTAACTTCTGTAGAGGGATCCTCTGAATCCCTCTCCACCAGCCCCTGATGACGCATGCACCGGCTGACATGAAGCAGGAAGTAATAGTGTAAGTTACATAAATACAGGTTGAGTCTCCCTTATCCAAAATGCTTGGGACCAGAGGTATTTTGGATATCGGATTTTTCCGTATTTTGGAATAATTGCATACCATAATGAGATATCATGGTGATGGGACCCAAGTCTAAGCACAGAATGCATTTATGTTTCATATACACCTTATATACACAGCCTGAAGGTAATTTAATACAATATTTTTAATAACTTTGTGTATTAAACAAAGTTTGTGTACATTGAGTCACCAGAAAACAAATGTTTCACTATCTCACTCTCACTCATAAAAGTCCGTATTTTGGAATATTCCGTATTTTGGAATATTTGGATATGGGATACTCAACCTGTATATATTTTCGCCTTGCAAATTTAGGCAAAAATTATTTATTACATCTGCATTCAAAATGTGAATTGTGATTAATCTGGACCTTAATGTGCCTGAATAAGCCTCATTTAATAATATTCCTATATGTGATTATGGTATATTGTAGCCACATACAACTTTTTCCCATATAACAATCAAACAACAAAATAAACCTTCTAATTGTATATTATTCACTCCTAATTCTCTGAGTGCACCGTTTACCACCTTAGTGCTTTTCCTGCTATTTTCCAAACATAGGGGGTAATTCAGACCTGATAGCTAGGGTGCATTTTTTGCATCCCTGCGATCAGGTAGTCGCCACCTACAGGGGGAGGGTATTAGCTGTGTGCAGGTGTACGATTGCACGTGTTGCAGAACTGCACAAACATAAGTCTGTGCAGTTTCTGCTCAGCCCAGGACTGACTTAGCCGCTGCGATGATCGGGGGCCGGAGTTGACGTCAGAATCCCTCCCTCCAAATGCCTGGTCCCTCCTGTGTTTTTCCGGACACTCCTTAAAAACGGTCAGTTGCCACCCACAAACGGCCACATCCTGTCAATCTCTTTGCGATCGCCGGTCACCAGTGCATTCAGATTTTTCGCACCATCGTGTCGCTGACCGACGCTCCCCGTTGCTGTGGTCCGTCGCGCCTACGCATTGTGGTGCATATCCATGCATATCCATGCGCAGCCTCTCAGAAAACGCACAGCAGCAATCAGGTCTGAATTACCCCCATTATCTGGTGAGCGATTTATTATTTAAGCTATATGAAACATGTAATGTTGATAGGTAAATCCGCAAGTCCTGTTTCAGGAAGACTTTACTGTAAATCACCATTAGAGGAACATTGGCAGATAATCCTGGGGTCACCTTGACTATGTGTTCATGACTTGGGGTATGTGGCAGATCTTGTCCAATATTGCCTCGATCGATAGCTGATTATTTTTATCAGTTGCCAAAGTCATATATATACAATATGATGAATATCCTATAAATCGACCATTGCCTTTTTTGTGGATACAGTAATTCAAACACAATTTCTGTGCCGAAAAGAAATCCCATTACAGCTTCATATTAAAACTCAGCCATGTGATAAATATTATATATTGCATGTATTAGTTTCCCATGTCTTTCCAGCAGATTTCTTAACACCAGTGTGATACTAACCCTTGCATGTAATTTATACTTTAAATGCTATTTAAATGTTGTCAGGTGCTAAATTAAGACAACACACATTCCTTACTTCTCATCTATATTCATTACGATGAAGCCAGGCTTCAGTTAAATGGCCAGATCAGTAAATTACCAGCCCTTGTTGTAATTCACAGTTCACAACAGAGTTTTCTGAGGTCTAAATTAGATAGTATCTCACCACTGCAATACAGTAGGCTGTGTTCTTGCAGAGATACAGTAACCAAATGTCCTGTAAATTTGGTCTTAATTATCCCATAGGTGCTCATCCCATCCTGCCAGGTAAAAAAAAAAAAAAAAAAAATTAAATAGATCTGCCCAGTTTGCATGTTCTGTATCCCAATTTCCAAGAGCATTCTAAACAATCCTGTAGCTATTATGTAATAGAGATGTAGAAGTCACACATACAGTACAGAACATCATATGTGCAGAAGGCGGTAATATCATTCTATGTTATATCCATTGAATATAATTTGCACATGAGAGTGGGTTCATTTTTTATTTTTTGGAAATCAAACATTACATTTGAATAGAAAACAGAAAATAACATACAAGGTAATAGCCTTCTATATTTGTATATACCTGGGCTGATACAGAGTTGGCAATGACTTGGCATTACATGTACAGAACATAATCAGCGGGATGTAATGGAGTCTGAGATACAGGCCGATCTCTGACTTTTTTTAAAGGGACAATCATTTATAAGGCATGGTTTTGCCTTGCAAATGTGTGCCCCTTTAAAAAAGTCAGAAATTGTCTGGAATCCAGCACCTCTGGCGATCTCAGACTCTATTACACATCGCCCGAATGTGTTATTTTGCCCTTATGCATAGTTGTATGCACCTCCATGACCAAACTGTCCCACTCTGTATAACTGGTTTCATAACTATCATCATTATCGTGTGCTCGTCCAGTAACCCTATACCTGGTGAAGAAGAGGTATTGGAAAACAGACATATATGCACATGGGCATGACTATAGTGGGTGCAAGGGAAGCCATTGCTATGGGGCCCAGAGGCTTACGGGGCCCTATACCCAGCGCATATCGTTGTCTGCCAAGTTCTTGAAATTGTATGTTAAGAAATTGGATCCAGCTAAGAAAAGGGGGAATTGTCAATCTCTGTAATCTATTTACTAAGCCTTGGAGAGAGATAAAGTACTAACCAACTAGCTCCTAACTGTCATTTTTCAAACTCAGCCTGTCACATGGCAGTTAGGAGGTGATTGGCTGCTGCTTTATCTCCACCCACTTTATCTCTCTCCAAGGCTTGGTAAATAGAACCCTCTTTCTCTTTCTTTCAGTAAAGCTCCACACTGTTATGATCCCACAATTCTGTTTCACACTCACAGATACAGCTGAACTGATTGGTAAGCTCAGCACTGCCGGAGTGTAGGCTTCTCCATGTTTACAGCCTTTGTGAAGCTGGGAGAGCAGGAATTGAGCTACAAGATTTAAACTTTCCCAGAAAGGGACATTGTGCCAATATTAAGAATATCTCCACTCAAAATGGAATGTCTTGCATTAGGAAGTATCCCCAATAGATAGGAGCTGGTTGGTCCTGCCTCCTGTGTGACATTATGTGTATTGGCAGCACTACAATGTGGCATATTGTTAAGTAAGGGGGGGGGGGGGGGTTTAATGGGACATTACATGACCTGGTGGCACTGTGTGGTATATTATGAACTAGTGTATTTCTATGGGGCATAAAATGAACTAAGGCACTCTTACTGTATTGTGCACAAAATTAACTAAGGCAATATTATGGGGCATAAAACAAACAACCACAACTGAGAGAGGTGTCTCTCTAGATGCAATAAGGGGGAGGGGGGCATAGAGGCTGTGTTGCTATGGGGTCACTAGGATCAGCCTACGCCTCTGCATGTACGCACAGCATTCTAAAGCCTGTACGCATCTCAGCTGAATGGGCATTTCTGGTTGGAAACTGGATGGAAACAATACAAAAGCACGCAAGAGACCCATTTTATGTGTGTATTGTGGGTGTGTA